>NW_005842376.1:1199665-1216614 GCF_000455745.1 Alligator sinensis
AATTCCTGAATCACTCCTCTTACCAGGTTTCCTATCATTGTCTGCTCCTTGGCCAGCACTGAGGTGGTGAAATCAGCGGGCGCTCATCGACAGAACTTTTTCCACATTGCTTCCGTTAATCATGTGGCATCACGATAAGTTGCCCACTGTTGGTGGTCTATGTTTCTTTCCAGTGCCAGCTGATATAAACAAAATACAGCCTCTTCCACATTAGACCACCCCTGACTGGTACGGCAGAGCTCTCCGTCCGTGTTGCCATAGCAGCTGGCAGCTGCCTGCACCGCGGCACAAAACAAGGTCATGCTCCCTGTTGTTGCTACGAACTGTGTTAGGGGAAAGCTGGGTCTCTGTACAAGCTGGGATGCTTCAGGACAGTTAAGCCTTACTCCTGCTATCCCTTCCATATACATTCATACTAACCAATCCATTACTGGTTCCCTGGACTTGGATCGGTACTGTTCCTGCAGACCTTGGATTTCCATCCTTGTGAAGGAGTGCTGCTCTATCTGGGTGGGTTGCCCCTGATGAGCACAGGTCACTTGCACTGGGAAGGTTTGGGACAGATCTCCTAAATTTTCTTGGACCAGTGGGGCATAGGGAGGTGGGACCACATGGGCCTCTTCTGCAAGTTTCACATATTTGCCTTCTGGGTTGTCCCACAGCTCAGTCTCTGGTATCCCTCCTTACAGACACTGCCGTACCCTTTCAGGGTGGGGCTTGACTGACTGTCCCACTTATACCTTTCTCTCAAGGGAGGTGATTGCCTGTGCAACTAGTATTTTCCCCTTCCGATGCTCTAGTATCTCCACACGGTTTTGCGCTGCTCTGGCCGCTGCGCAAACCACACTACTAGAATCCTTTTCTTCTCTCAATTCCCTCTCAAGCTGGGTTATTCACTCTTTTAGGGATTGGTTCTCCTGATGAAACTGAGTGTCCTCCTCCGCCCCCAGTCTTAAGCAAGTTGCCAGCAGCCAAGACAAGCATTCTTTCTTGGGTCTAGCCTTCTGCATGGCAATGAACACAGCCCACTGACAGGGTACTGTGGCGGGATTGCTCCAGGCAGGTCTCAACCTCTCCTTATCCCACCCCGGATTCCTAGTACCCGTAACCTCTTCTATCAAAGCAATCAGTGAGGCCCACCCCTCTGTCCCTTTCTTCCCCTCTGTACTCTCCATCCTTGATCCTGTTTGTGACGCCAATTTTGCCACAGTCCGGCTAGGTGCTGTAAGTGTATCAGCTGTGAGGCTGTTGGGTTCGGGATTGAGGAGGAGAGTCGTGAGTGAAGTAAAGGCAAATTTACTTATAGCTTAGCGTATAACAGTTAACAGAAAGGCTAATGTGACAAACAGATAGTACAGTAATAAAGAGCTAATACTGAATGATAACTACAGATAGACAGAATGATAAAGAGTTCCCACATGGGGTTGCCAAGTTATCAGCAGTCCCTCTATGCCAGGTGCACACCAAGTTATTCCAACAAGTCAGGCATCCCTGATCAATGCTGTCTGAGGGGTCACTGGGAAGGTCCCTTGGTCAGGATCCAGTCTTCACTCACACTGGGAGTCTGGGGTCCAGGCTTGGTACAGCGATGGTCCTGTCCCGTCCTTCTAACTGGTCACTTGACATACGCGTTCCTTTATGCCTTATTTTATGCTCAGCTGTTGGCTTTAGAGACACTCACAATCTTGCCCTATAGCTGTTATGCTATGGGATCAAAAGGTGTTAGAAATTATCATGAAAGGTTACCGCCCAAACTCGGGTTCACCCAGTAAGCAAATTACACCACATTACTTTGAGGTTTAAAATTAGCATTACTCTGCCATTAGTATCTTATTCCTGGATTCCTTGGAATGTGCTAACTATGTTAGGTGGTCAGATCTTCTTATGGCTTGACCTTTAAAAAACCTGTTAGATCAGTTAATCTTGTAGCGCTGCTTATTTTTGGGGTTCAGTTGTCCCATGATGAGTACAAACAGATTCAACACTTTGGTTAAATTGTGACAGACAAATCCCACTTAACTGCTTAGACCATTGCCTGAATGCCTCCAAGAGCATATACTTATTGCTCATGATAGTAACCCTTCTGGTGCTGGCTACCACAGAGGGGCTATGAGGAATGGTGGCTCTTGTCACCAGCATTCAAGCCACCAACGGAGCAGCCATGATTGTAGGGGCCATGCTCAGGTACAAAACAAGGGCAGAGAAAGTGTAAATGGTGGAAATGGGTAGATGGAGGTTTCTGCACCTGCTGCCTTAACCTGGTACCAGTCTCTGCCCCACTGGCCACTGTCACTCTCTTCTGCTTCTTGCTGGGATAGATTTCTCCTTCAGATGTTTAATGACCCAACCCCAGGCTTTCTAGTCAGCCCAGTTGAGCAGCCCTTGCCAGAGCCAAGCACCATGAATCCCTCCCCAGCATGTTCTCAAGGCTGCCCTGCCCCCTGATACCCACCTGCTACCTCTTGCTATGGGGTGCAAAGGGTGCCTTGAATCTAAAAGGCTTGAGAGCCATTGCTGTAGCAGCTAGGAGCTATATTCTGGGAAATGAATCCCACTGTGCAAGCTATGATATGAACATGGAGCATAACATTGACTCCTGTTCCAAAGAATTTATGAAATGTAAACGGTGTTCATGGTACTTCACAAACAAAACAAAAGGTCCTATCCCAAGGAGTTTACAGTTTGTTGAGTACACAGATAATAGGAATTCCGACTGTTTCTTGGATTTGTGTTTGGTAGGTTAACTACTGATGAGGCGAAAGACAAATCTACAGCTCAATTTTTATTCTTGATACCTCATTACACAAGAATACACACTTGCCCCTGTGTCTACCTGAGTAACCCATGACAGCTCAATACAGATTCTCACTAATACCATCTGGAAAAATTTAGGAAGGAGGAGAAGGTTGGTACTTAGGCTGGCAGCACGTCTCCTTGGACTTGCTGAGTTCTCCAATTTTCCCTTCTGTCTATAACCGATATTTATACATGGCTTATTTTAACATTATCTGATTGGTTTATTTAAATTCCTTTGTTTCACTTGTTAAAAACTGAACTGAACCAGGTTTTCTATGGACTCAGAAGGTGACAATTAGATGGAATTTATGTCCTTGTGAAAATTACACTTTTGGGAAGTGAAGATGTCTTATCTCCTTCCTTTACCACCTTGGAATGCTGCTTGGAAACCTGCTTTCTCTTGACCTTGGTTTATAGTGTCAAATGTTGAAACCTCACAATCTTTCATGAAATGGAATTGTTGCTCTCCACAGAGAAAGAAGTTTGGAGACCAAACAGGGAGAACCTGTGGCCTTCAAACACAGCACTATAAGAATTTTACTGTCAAGTGTGAAGAGGAATAGCCAGATTTTGTGGGATGAAAAAGAGACAAAAGAAGGAAATATGACCTTGAGGTCCAAGACTGGGTTCCAGGCTGGATGGTGACATTTTCTAGACGATGAAAAGCAGATGTGGCTAGCTGGAGTATACACAGTACAAAACTGGAAGGGTTAAGTGTTGAGTAAAACACTATACAGACACATGTAGGCATACCGACTATACAGACTTTATTTCAGTACAGTCATTGGAGCAAAGCCTTTTTATGCATTTATAATCTTTTTTATTTTATTTTATTTTTCAGGATTTGGGTTCAATTTATTTGCAGGGACCAGGAATTGATTTTTAACATACTCTATATTGCTTAGCAGGAGAAACCTTGACTACCTTAACATTGTAGTCATTCAGTGAGTTGTTTACAAGCAGAATCCTGTAGCAATGCAGAATCCATACTGATGTCTACAGCTTTTCATAGGCCCAAGGACCCACCTGTAAGTAACTCATTGCTGGATGAGGGTTATACAATATAAAGTAGAGAAATCAAATTTAGACATTTATTAAAGTAGAGATTACTACAACATCCATTGTAAATAGCATGTATAGCATTGAATTTTGCCTTTGAGCATCTTTCAATAACAATGTAAAGAGTCACAGCAAAACAAGATATAGTTTTAAAAAATCCAAACTAAGCGATAAGTCCTTAATGCTGTTTTGAGTTTGGCAATTAAAAATGTTTCACAGGTGAGCTACAGAACAGAATTCCAAAGAACAGAGTTTAAACGTCCCACACTTTACTTTTTTAGGCCAAAAGGGTCTATTTATTTTCAGGGGGAAAAACAGAAATTTTGTGAACAAAGCTAACACCAATTAAAATGCTTGCTTGAATATTTGTATTTTAAGTTCCAATTGAAGCATGGGCTAGAAATGAGAACCTCCATGTGAGAATGAGAAAGAGCTAACCATACCATGCCCTGAGCCAAAGCTGTATTGCAAAATGGACAGAGAGAATCAAGAGGATGGAAATAAAGTTTGGAGCAATTAATTTCTGCATATGTATGGTTCATGCCCAATGGAGATCCATTTACCAAACCGGCCAATCCACCTAATTACCTCATCCACAGAGCAGCAAACCAAACTCTTGCCTCCAAATATCAGCAAGTCAGAAAACCATAAACATGAATATATTAATTACAGGCAAATGTGCTTCAAAGTGTGGTATATGGCATCACAGTCCTTGTTTGTGAGCTTTCAGGCAATCAGAGATGTGTGTGCAAACACCAGATGTTTCATGAATTTTAGCACAAATGATGATTATTCATTTGAAAATTTATACAAGAAATGTATACATACTGCCTATGCTCCACTCATTTTTGTCGCATCCAGAAATGCATCAGCAATTCAGTCAAGTAGCAGAAACAATATCATGCAACTTAGGTGACACAAAAATAGAGAATAACCAAAGCAAACCATTTATAGATAACATCTGATCATCTAAATATCTGTGAAACACTTACAAGTAAAGTCTCTATGATCAGAAATGACGACTGTATCCCCAGAGGCTCACTAGAAAAAGAATAGGCTACATTTGCAATAGGTAGTATTTGTAAATAATGTGCAACCAGCTCTGTTTTCACTAATGGGAATCTCTCTCTCTATCAAGGTGCAATGCTGTGTCTTACTGCTCCTAAATTTCACTATCAACCCCAATAGGAAGGAGTCCTACTGCTGGCTGGTTAACAGAGCCTGAATTGACACAAGATATTGTGGTGGTCGAGTGGTAGACCGGGCTGTGGCCAGTAGCCCTGAAACGGCAGGCGGGTACTTTTGACCGACGGAGCAGAATTAGGCACGGAAGCGTATCGGTTAAACAAAGATTGCTTTACTTACACTGTCGTTGGACACAGCGTAGGCAGAAAGTTAGCTTCAGTTACAACCGGACGAGAGCTCTTTAAACCGAGGTGAAATGTCCGTGACAATTCAACAAGCATGCCGAACATGGAGTACAACAATTCAACGAGCCTGCAGGATACGGGGTACGTCGGGAAAGTCGATGACAGGGAGTCATTGGTGGGTGATCAGTCCGCCACGTTCACTCCGAGATAGGCGTGGAGTTCTCCAACTTGGGCGGAAACTTCTCTAACTTTTATACGGCTAGCGAGCCAATTGCTAGTTGCCACGTAGGAATAATTTAGAACCGGCCAATAATGGTGCGCGTATTTACATAGGGATGGCGGGAGCTTTTTCTGCATCAGGGTTCTCCACCGTAGTGGAAATTTCACCGTGCCGAAAAGCTTCATTGTGCTAGAAAATTCCACTGTGCCGAGGCACTTAACTACTAAGTTCTGACATGCCCCCTTGCCGACAGCACAGCTGGAATTGGAGCACATGCACGTCATTTAAATCGTCATCATCTCTCTCGTCATATGGTAAACGAGTATACACAAAAGCATACAACAAAAAAAGATCGTCCTCAACGGATCGAATCAAGTAATAACCAATACAAACACAAATACACATAAGTATATTGGTTACAAAAAGTTCAATTATGAGGACTTCAGTAGGTGTCATGGTGAAGTCACACGTCAGGCCCCTGCGCCCCCGGTACTCTTCTTCTCTATCTCTCTCCTTCTCTTGGGGTTTTTGCTCCACCACGCACCTTGGGACTTGGGCAAAAACTGTAAAGAGAAATTTCTTAGAACAGTTAATTAACTTATACTACAGTGTTTGTATGGAACCGTGCATGCGACGGGACAGCCAATTCAATTCTCCACTGTTTTCCGCCCTCCCCAAATCACACGGTACAGGTGCTCGAGCACGGCTCCACTCTGGACGATTCTCTCTCGCATGCTCACGGATGCGACCAACGCGGAAATGGGATGACGATCCATGCAAGTTCATTCGGCATGAACTTAGGCGCCGCGTGGTTTTTTGTCCGTGCTCAGTAAGCTGACTCATCGTTTGGCTCCCCTGGGTATTGGAAGCCTAGTTCATATGCCAGTTGCCATTGGCCCGCGTCTCCCAGGATTCGTAGCTGCCGTTTAGTAAGCCTTGAATGGTGTAGGAGGAATCCAAACATGATCCTTTTCTCTGGCGTTCTTTGCGGCAACGGTTGCGATGTTTGTTGACGGTCAGATTCGCGATGTCTTGCGCTCTGAACCTTGATCGGGCATGCAGCGGATCGACGCTCTAAGTCGCTAGAGGTGCCCATGTCCGTCTTCATAAGGGCCTGCAATCGCGGGAGTTGACGTAAAAGATTACCTGCAGGTTGGCCAGCCAGTGGGTTGAGGAGAATCCGAAGGATGATGGCATTTTTTCCTCCATAAACTTCAACGCAGGCTTCTACACCATTGAGAGTCACTGGAACGATTCCAGGGTTTCGCAGGTGGTGGTGAGGCCACGGTCCTCTTTGCTGGGGTGGTGTCAGTCCCAGTGCATGCGCTCTGGAGTTCCAGGAACAGTATGAGATTCCTATTATTGCTAGTATAATTTGTTCTGCTCTGGCCTTCGATGGGTGGCCGTCGTGCCATGTGTGGGATTTGTGGCCGACTTGGCCCACAACAAGCGCTGGAAGTGGGATGGGCCAATGAACGTTGCACGTCACTATATCTATGTTGGTGGCGTGCCCCCCACTCCACGAGGCTTGCCGGGTCAAGAAGCTTGCCTCTTCCAAGTCTAGCAAGTCAGATCCAAACTCCACGACCAGGCGTCCTAGCCACACAGCCAGAGTTTCTTCAGGCTTTATTTTTGATTCTTTGCATAACTCTTGTAACTCAGTCCAAGTACGAGCACGATAGGTGGTGGTGCGAACTACATCCTGCGCATTGATTATTCGATTGACTATCACTACAGGATGAGCTGCTGTCGAAGCTGTTGCTGTATCTGGTGGGAGGGGCGGATGCACTCCTCCGCTTGATGCCCCCTCCTCGCTGCAAGGAGGTGGGGCCACCGGGAGCGACGTCACCTCAGTGGGCGGGGCCGCTGGGCGAATTCCCGCCGGTTCCTCTGAAGCTCCGCCCTTCTTTTCCGGGTTCTCCGGGCGGCTCACTCCTTCCTCGGTGCCATCTTGGAATGGCGTTGACTCGGGGCTTTCTTTTACGGCCGCGTCTTTAGCTGCCTGAATGGCTGTGAGCAGTTGGGCTTCCAGATTCGCATTCTCCTGCAGCAAGGTTGTTATGGTGCGGAACATTACATTTAACATTCTCCCCTTGTCACACTTCGGGCCTGTCCTCTCAGTTGTGGCGCGTCCCTCCACCTCTAGATCTTTACGGAGCTCAGAAAGAAGCTCGCGGCCCCTCAGTCCAGATGCCAGGGCTTGGGGACTGAACCGGTCGATAGGCGTCGGTTCTCCACCCTCCCGCATGAGTCGCATACAGCAGGCGTACTCTTGGCTCAAAGTCGGGTCTACTGCGCCTGCCGGTTTGACTCCAGTGAAGGACGCGGTGCTTACTTCCTCGCGGGGCCTAAATAGAACACGCTCACTACCCATCACACACCCGAACGCCCTGGGGTGAAGATGTGCTTCCCATTCTTTTGAAGCTTCCTCTTCCCCTTTCAGCGAAAGGTAACCGCTGACGAGCCTTTCACCCGTTCCGCCTGCCTGGTGATAGGTGATGTGTGATCATGGAACAGGGGCTGGGAGCTCCCTGCTTCTTGGTCAGGGGGACATTGTTCCCACCTAGGTTTCAGTGGCAGAGCCTACTCTGGCAGCAAGCAGCTCCTGGAGGCAGGGAGTAATCTCCCGCCCCCTGCTCCTAGCTGACCAGAAGCAAATTTGCTCCCAGTCAACTGTGTACATGTGCCTTACTGTGCAATAATTTCTTAGCAGTTAATTTGCTATATGCATTTCCAGACAGCAAATTACCTGCCAAGTACTGTTACGTCTCAGCTCTGTGTTCTTGGGGCACAGGATGCAGCCTGTCTGACTCACAAAGAAGTCCCCCTCCCTCCCCTCCTCTACCTAAATGAAACTGATTAAGATGCAGTGAGAGACACATCTAAAACTCTCCAGATAAGGGTGACAAAAGTAAAACAACTGCCCTAGGTCTCATTTGCATCCAAGATGGAACCAGATGACCATTCATTTACATGAGAGATGGAGAACAGAAAGCCTGAAGCAGAGACTGCAGTGAATTCTGGGACCAGAGAAGCAGGGGAGCACTGCATGATGGGGAATCTGTGCTCCAAATGTTAATCAACCCATGTTCACACACACCCAGCTCAGCATTTATCAGACCAGTTCTAATCTAGATTTACAAAGGACTTTTCCCCCCCAGGCACACATACACCTCTAAGTTTAATAGGCATCTCAGGCTGTACATTCCCCGGTCCCACTATGGGAAGCCTATTTAAACTTGATTGATTAAAACTCGGTTGCCGGGTTAGGAAATGCTGAGGCAAAAAGACTGAGTCAGAGGGGGTATGGGCAACATTTGACCAATGGTAAAGGGTTCATCACAGCGTCCAGTCCGTTGGAGCCCTTACCACAGGTGTTGCCATACTTTTCCCGAGATGACTGGTGGAAGTCCTCTCCACAAAAGGTTATGAGCATCCCAATAATTGCCTTAAGCCTGTTAAAAGACTATAGTAAGATCTGGAAAAGTCAGGCTAAGCTGAGGCTTGTTCACAACAAGTGAAAATCCAAAACCCTGATGTTGCAAGCTATGTATTGTTTCTGAAGAAACCATGAGAAATTCTATCAGTATATCTGCTGTCCATAGGAATTTCAAGCTGGCTCCCAAGTATCTGGTAACTCCCTAACCTTATGTGTTTCCTGATTATCAATCAGTTTCTTGAGATGTTCCAAACCAGATAACCCCTTGTCAATAGAAAAGACAATGATTTACACTATTGAGAATGCTTTGAAAAAGCTGACCTGACGGTATAAACATCTGTAAAAAGCAGCAGTGTGTGTACTTCAAGAAGAAAAATTGTGTGCTGACACCATCCCCTGTTGTTCTTGGGACGCTGGAAGAACAAATCGTCTCCCTTCTAGGAATTTTACCTGTCAGCTTTGAGACTGGAGTACCTTAGACTGGTGAGATCCCAGCACTCTCTCTCTCTCTTGTCTCTCTAGGCATAAATTTCTGAACCTCAACTGTATTAGTTAAGCTTGAGCTAAGTTTCCCCAAATACTTAGTGAAACCAGGGTAGTATTGTAATTGTTTGTGTTTGTTTTTCCTTTGCATGTATATTACTATTAGTACCATTATATATTTCATATGCTTAGCAATAAATAAGTTTTATAGTCAAACTGGTAGTAACTCGGTATATTTTTCCTTCTCTGCTTCTCTTTCCTCCCATGCTCTGCAGCAACGCTTCTTTTACCTAAGATAAAGATCCCTGTGAAGCCCAAAAATACTGTGGGGCTTGCTCATCAAGAGGCCAAAGATTGGGATGTGTTGAGTTTGAAACACATAAGGGGATCAGCTTGTACAAGCTGATTGACCCAGTTTGACTCAGACGTGCCCTTATGAACTGAATGCTGGCACATGAGGGTGTCAGCCTGTCCATGGTGATCAACCCGGCCAGGTCAGGTGTGTCACGTTAATCTGTGTGTGTGTGTTTGTGTGTATGACTGATTTGGTGACTGGAGGAACCCATCCCCATTGAAACTGAGTCCTGCAAGATAGCTCTGTTGTGTGGGTGAGGATTTGCAGAAGGGAGATATACAGCTTCGTATAGAAACACAAGTAACACAAGTAGCGCATTGACAGAATTACCAAGACCCTAGAAATGTATCCCTAATAAATGAGCACACCCCAAAGTAATGGGCAAATTTGGTAACAGTACAGCAAATTACTACACAATAAGGATGTGCACATGTAGATGCAGACACTTACTACACAGTAACTTGCTCTACTACACAGTAAAATATCTCATGTAGACATGCCCATGGAAACCTTATTTCTGAAAATGGCTATTTCTAAATCACTTGATGTTTTTAATAGTTTCTGTTAGCTGAGGCGGTGGATGCCATTTATTAAACTGCAACTAAGAAATCTGAGGACTGCGGTGTTCTACATAAAAAGGATAAGCTTTTAAACAGAGTACAAAAAGAAAGCAAAATGTAAGAGTTTCAATGTACAGCTTTAGATCAGTCACAAACTTTCAACTTGAGGGGAAGGAAGGAAAGATGGAACGACTCTCCAAGTCCTGGGTAAGAGACTGCAGTGTGACTGGGATGTGGGAAAAGACTCAGAGATATCTCCACACTGCCTCGGGACTGCACCAGGGAGCAACTCACTGGGCGTGTCTACATGAGACGCTTTACTGCACAGTCCACTACATGGAACTAAGCTACTGCGCAGTAATGCATCACCATCTACACATGCACACCACTTACTGCACAGTAAAGTGATCTACTGTTCAATTAGCTACTACCTGTAAATAAAGGCAGTAAATTAACTGCACAGAGTGCATGTGTAGATACTGGCTGGGAGCAACTTTGCTTGTGGTCAGCGCCAACACCAGAGGGCCACAGGGCACAGTCAACTCTCCCCAGTCCTGGCACTACTCAGCTCCTGGGTCCCCCAGGATCTGGGAGATAAGCAGCACTGGGCTGGGGTGCTGCCCACTGACTCAGTGCTGCTCAGGTCCCAGATCCCAACAGGAGCTGGGAGCTGAGCAGCACCAGGACTGGAGAGCTTTCTTCTACCCTGTCTAGCCAGGGGCTAGCTGGGGGCTGGCTGGAAGCTGTCCCGCTTCTGGGACAGATTCTGGCCAGCCCCCAGCTGCTCAGGGAAGTCCCTGCCCAACCAGAGGCTAACTGGGAGCTACCCCAGAAGCAGGACAGCTCCTGGCCAGCCCCCAGCTGCACAGGGTAGCCCCACTGGTCATGGAGCTTGTCCCCATGTGCATGGGGCTGGGAGATCTCTGCAGTGGCAGCTGTCTCTTAGCCCCCCTGCACATCAGGGCATCTCCCAATGTGCTTGGAGCTAGGAGACAGCTGCTGCTGCAGCTGGCAGAGCTCTACTGCCCCTGTGCACATCAGGACCAGCCCCTGTGCTCCCTAGCAGCCCCTGGGATAGCACCCTGGGGGAGCCTGGAGCTCTCCCTGGCTGCTGCAGGGGGCCAGAGCAGGGTAGGAGCAGACCTGTAATGGGATGCTCCCAGTGGGAGCAGGTTTGCTCTCAACAGGGAGCATGTGTAGATGTACTCCTAGGGAAGGGTTACTGCATGGTATTTTACTTCACAGTAAGCCTTTATAGCATTAATAACATGTGTAGATATGCCCACTGATGTGCTCTAATATGTTACCTCACAAAATGGAAAGTAGTACCTTAAGGGTTAGAGCTCACAGCTTATGGTGGTGTGTTTACAACCACTCCAGAAAGAGGTGAACTAAATGCTTGAACACATGATGAACTGGAAAAACACAATCTTTACCAATGCAAGGTGAAAAAATATCCATCATTAAGTTAAATCTGCAGTCTTTGGACTCTCTGATGGTGTATTCATGGGTGGGATTATTTGAAGACACTATTCCCAAGGTATAAGGAAGCTTTCAAAATATCAAATAAAGCAGGAAGAGCCTAACCATCCCATGATTTTTGCCCCTGGAAAACTTCCCCTCAGGCAGACCTGTTAGGTGAAAGCGGAATTTTAAAATATGTAAGGTTTTTTTAATAACATACTTAGGACAAAAGTTAACAATTCTAGGGGGACAGTTAGAGTACACTAAGTTTGGATCCATCACCAACATTACGCCCTCAGTCAAACATGTTCAAGATTCCTTGGAATGTGGGATTAGGTAAAGAAAACATGCCTCATCTAGCTGTTGAACCAACAAAAATGTTGGCATTACTGTGCAGAAAGATATCCAATGGACATTGGGTGGGATAATCTAGTTTTGACTGAGATAATCTAGTTGGAGATGGTCCTACTTTGAGCAGGGGGTTGGACCAGATGAGCTCCTGCCGTCCCTTCCAACCTTCATTTTCTATGATTCTATGGAAATCTTAAAATGTAATTAAACTAAACTGTCCATGGATGGTGTAATCCACTTACAGCCCCCTGGTCAAAACTAGAGATGAATGGCTTACACATTCAGGAAACTATTTGCACCTGTAACATATGACCAAATACATAGGAATGTCCAACAAAATAGCAGATATTGATGGCACAAAAAAAACCTGTCCCCATGGAACAAATGATGGATATATATTTGTTTGTGTAGGCTGGAAAAAGATATGGTTTTGTTTTATCATTCTCACTTTCCTGAGAGAGCCTTACAAGAAGATACTACAGTTATAAGTAGGTAACTAGGTATATCAAATCCTTTTTCCTTAGATATGGTATCCCTCACATAGTTATGTTTGAAAATGGGCCAATGTTTAGTGGATGTGAGTTTAAACAGTTTGCAGTGAAGTAGGGTATACATAACTGCTAGTTCTTTCACTAGAATGAGCTACTGTAAAACAGTGTCAAAATGATAGAGTGCCCAGTAAAAGTAGCTGGGAAAAAAAATCAAACTGCTCTGTATTTAGCACTGTTAATTACAGAGCAGCACTGATGAAAAATGTCACCTGCTGACATTTTGTTCAACAGAAAACTGAAAACAAGAATGTCTGCAAATGATGCCAGAGAGATCATGTCCTCTCTCAGCCTTTTCTTTTTTTTTTTTTTTTGCTCAGCTGAATACATTTTGCAGATATACACAGAGATAGATAAGACAACACTAAAAAGCTCATTATGGTTTGGCCTCCCAGCAGTTTTTACCACTTGATGAAAATGGCATTTTGGGTACTGATAATTGGAAACAAGAGCACATGCCACAGTGGTGTGGTTGTATGAGGTCATCAGTGTGCAGGCCCTCATTCTAACTCATGGCACTTTGCATCAAGAGCCATGAGTTAGAGTGACCCCCCCCCACACCAGCCCAACAGATATTGGGTCTGTTGGGTTGTGGGGAGGAATAAAGCCTACCTCCAACTGGGGCTGGGATGATGCAACCCTGCCCCCTCTCCCAGTGCTGTCTGCAGGAAGGGAGGGGAGAGAGAGGAGTGAGGAGGGGAAGGGGGAGCTGCAGGCTGGAGTTTTTCTAGCCTGAACTGAAGGAGAAGAGGTAAGAGGGGACCACAAGTTTGGGGGGGTGGGCTCCAATCAACCTGCCCCACTCCAGCTCAAGACTGGAAACCCCAGACTGCAGTTCCCCTCCCCCTCCTACCTCCCTTCCTTCAGACAGCCCTGAGGGCAGGATGGGGCTGGGCTGCATCAGCCCAGCCCAGATCACACTGACAAACTGACCCTAGGGAACATGCCTTCCCTAAGGCACTCCACTTTCAAGTGCCTTCATCTGATTCCTCATTAGATGAGGGCTGCTTTGGCATATGATCCACCATTTTTTAGAAGCTGTCTGCAGACACGCACCTGTGTCACAGCATGGCTGTAGACTGCTTTTAGGGGGGGCCGATCATGTGACAAATGTCACTTCTGTCAGCACCCCTACATACAGCAGAAGAATAAGCAATATATTCACTAGATCCTAGAAAGAACAGAAATAAGGGATACTGGATCAGTGGCCTTCCCTGAGGAGGTCTTAGACAACAAATGAACCACTACAGGAGGCTGAGATGGCCGATACCCAGGACAAGACCTAGCCAGAACTAATGGAATTACCAATGGCTGAGGTGGAGGTCCTAATGTCTCAGGTCTATGTGACAGCTCAGAGAACCTCTAAGCTTAATTGAGCACAGTTAGTTGGTTTTAACTAAAAATTAAATAAAATTATATCAGAGTGTCTGACCTCAGCCACTTGGGACTGATCCTAGTTGTTAAGCTATGTACAAGCACATGCTATGCAATGCTTATCAATTCGAACTCAGTAGGTGAAGTAGATCTCTATCAGGCCCCTTGTCTCCCAGTGATCGTTGAACAATGCACAGTAGTTTAGAGCACTTCCCAGTTTCCATAAAACATGAGGCCAATGTAGAAACTGTCCTAGGATGAGCAAACCACAACTTTTGCCAATACCCAGTGCTTCCCATCCCTAGTACAGAGCACAGAGGCAAGAAACCTGCTGATACTCAATAATGCATTCAGTCTGGGATTAGGGATGCTATAGACTGCCCTGCAGTAACAGGTTCCTACATGCTTTCAAGTCAAGATATAAATCAGGTTGTGACTCCTTGCTTAATAACCATGCCATCTTTCTTTTTTTTTTTTTAAAAGGCATCTTCCAGCCCAGGGAATGAAAGAGAGAGTTTGAACCCCATAGAGGAACAAGATAGTAAGAGTTGACTTAAATGTAAGAAGGCATAGGAGATGTGAACCAGAAGTGGGGACTTAGGAATAATGGGTCATGAAGGGAATATTGACTTTTAGAGTTCTTTTAACCAGTTCAACCAGTGAATGCAACACTGACACTACTTCAACCAAGTCCCTTTGAAAGAGCCTCACAAAGGAAACAGGGTGGTGCTTGCAAAGTAAACTGTGACCTAGGAACATCAGAGTGAAGCACACCTGCTCATCAGCCCTCCTCTAGACACTCACAGAAACCGTCACCTATAGTTATGCTTTTAGCAGCTTTTAATGATAGCTGATATGCTCAGTGTCCATAGTCATTAATGTGGCCCAGAACCTAGGCAAGCATATGCCTTCTGCTCAGGAAGTGTAATTTAGATTCTAATATAAGCACAAGTAAATATTATGCGTTAGTCAACTACTTGATAAAAAGGAATCCAGTATTCACAAGCTTCCTTGCCATCAGGTTTATTTTGGGTCAGAGAAAAACTGTTAATGATTTAATCTATAATGTCAGAAGTCATGGACGAAATATAGTAAGAATAGTAATTTTAGTCTGTCACTGACAACTGCCCATTTTCAGCTGTAGCCGACACGAACTCAGGAAGGAGAAAGAAATGCTAGTCACATTGACATGAAAAGAGATGTCATTTGTGAATGTATGGCAACAACCTGTCTCACTAGTAGTAACTAGTATGTTGATTTCAGACATAGATGTCTACCTCTTCAGTGAATAATAAAGACTTAATTTCATTAGCTCCTTAATAGTAAGTGGCTTTATATGCCTTCAAGTGATAAACATTACTGGTTTATTCTATAATGGGAAGGACAAAATAGGATAATTCAGGAGTGTTTCTAGGCTTAATTAGCTTGAATTTGCTGACAGAAATGTTACTGGCTAATTGTCACTTTCATTAGATAAATTTTAAGTTATGCTGTCTAAACTATGTCTGCATTGCACTCACTGAAGTTAACTAGGCATACCCAGGCTAGCTTTTAACTGCTAGCTCACCATGGTAGCAAGCAGATCAGTGGGAGGGGCCAGCTGCTTGAATTTACGCAAGTACTCAAGGCCCTGTTTGTAGCTCATGTTGAATTTTATGCCACCATGACTACATTGCTGCTAAACACCAAGGTAGGTAGCTTGAAGCTAGCTTACAGACACCTACATCAGCTGCAATGACTGCAGGATGGACAGCAATGTATCCTGAATCCATCACTGCCTTAGGCTGGCTGGTGGCCTGGCAGTTATTCTAAGCATAAGATCAGGGATCTTTAAAGTATTTAACTGCCAACTGCAAGTGTTTGGGATAACAGAGGTTTTTAAAAGGTAGGATAGAGAATTAGGAAGGGGTCAGGGCAAAAGGGGAGAACAGTAAGGGTGATGTTATGGTGGGTGCCTACTATAACCCCCCGAACCAGGTGCAAGGGTGTATGAGGCTTTTTTTTTTTTAAATAACTGGCTGGAGTCTCTAAATTGAAGGACCTGGTGTTCATGGAGGGACTTTAATTATGGTGATACCTATTGGGAGGTTTATGCAGCAGTGTACAGGCAGTCAAGTGAATTTTTGGAATGTGTCAAGGATAATTTTTTGGTGCAGATGCTGGAGAAACTGACTAGGGGGAAGATTCTTCCCAATTTACTGCTCATACACAAGGGCTGTGTCTACATGAGATGCTGACTTCACAGTAGTTGCTTGTATAAACAACTACTAAACAACTGCACAGTAACCAGAGTTACTCCACAGTAGCATTACCGAACAGCTTTTTCGTGACTGTTCAGTAGCTCAAGACTACTGTGCAATAGTGTTACGTCATGCTTTCTGCCATGTGATGCTACTACACAGTAGTCACGGGCTACTGTACAGGCAGCATCTCATGTAGACATGGCCAGGGAGGAATTACCGAGACTATAAAATGAACAGAAAATTAGGTGATAGAGATCATGAAAATATGCAATATCCTAAGGACAGGAAAGAAGGGGAGGAGCAGAATAAAAACAATGAACTTCAGAAGAGCAAGCTTTAACCAGCGCAGGGAACTGAAGGTAGGCAAGATCCTTGGAGAGGCAAGTCAAAGGGGAAAAGCAATCCAGATTCCTAGTTGTACCTTAAAAATCAATATTAACAGGTTAAGAATAAGCTATTCTGATGGAAAGAAATAATAGGAAGTACAGCAAGAGTCTAAACTGACTGAATAGCAAGCACTTCAGTGAGCTGAATCCTATAAAGGTATTTCACAAAAAGTAAAACCTTGCCCATGGTACTAAGGATAAGGATAAGAAGATAGCACAGGAGAAAATCAAGAAGGACAGCGCATAATTTGAGATAAAAGTAGCAAGGGACATAAAAGGCAACAAAACTTTCTACAGGAAT
>NW_005842376.1:1216645-1219105 GCF_000455745.1 Alligator sinensis
CAGAAGTAAGAGGAACACCAAGGAATGTATAGGGCTTTTATTGAATAGGCAGGCCAAGGTAATAATGGATGACATGGGGAAGATCAAAATATTTGAAGTCTTTTTTACATCAGCTTTCATTAATAAGGTCAATTATCAGATGATGATCAGTTAGTAGCAAGAATAGGTGGGGTGAGGGGGTAGTGGGGAAAGATAATCAGTTTAGATTAGGGAAGATATTAGACGCTACTTAGAGAAGATATTTTTAAATCAACAAGACTGGAAAAGTCCATTTTGAGTGAACCCCAAGGTAAGGTAATTGCAGAACCATTGGCTGTTATCCTTTGAGAACTCATGGAGGTCCAGTGAGGGGCAGGATCATTGTTAGAGGGCAATTATAGTGCCCTTTTAAAAATGGCAAAAGAAGGATCCAGGGAATACAGTACAGTCAGTCTAACCTCAACACTTTATGGAGCATATCATCAAGAAATCTATTTCTAAGAAACTAGAGGACAACAAGGTTATCAGGAACAGCCCATGTGGATTTGTCAATAGCAAATCTGGCCAACCTGGTTTCCTTCTACAACAATGTGACAAGCTTGAGGAGGAGATGGGGAAAGAGAAGCAGATATGACATACTTGACTTTAGCAAATATTTACTATTTCAATGGTATGTAGTCCAATTTTAAGTAGCGTTGTATCACTTTAGAAAGTCAGTTTTTTAATTCTGAGGTGTCAAACTCATCTGGCTCCATGAGCTGGATTGAATCCACAGAACAGCCCTGCCTGCAGAATCCAGTACATGTCCTGGAGTGGCTGGAGCAGACGCCATATGCAGCACGATCCTGTTCCAGCTATTCCAGAGTCACATCGCATGCAGAGGCTGTGCCATTGTTCTGGGGCCATGCTGAACATGGTGGCCACTCAGGATCTGGCATGGAGCCAATGTGCTGGCATGGGCTCTGTCTTCAGTGCGGTCCAGGAGTGGCCAGAATGGGCACCATATGCACCGCATAGGGCTATCCAGTGTGCCCCACATGCCACCTGTGGGTCAACAGAGGCTGGATGATAGGGCTTCATGGGCCAGATCCAGTCCATAGGCCATATGTTTGATACCCCTGCTTTAATGAATTAAGCATAAAATCATACGAACATGTAAATTAAGTGCATATTTCAAAGTAACATCATTCAAAGTGGTACTATTTCAGGTTGGAACCAGAGCTGAATAGAGAACTAAGGATTAACGTTAATTTTGAAATAACATTAACTAATAATAGGAATGAACCTCACCGAAAAATTAATATTTCCTCCTGCAGGGGAAAAAAATAAGTTGAACATGGGCAATTAGGGATAGATCCAATAAAGGATGTAATATACCTACAGGTTATGGACTATAATATTTGAGTTTTAGGGTGTGAATAAATGTCACATTGGAAGCATTTCAAATGTTTTTAAAGTGCTTCAAGGGTGAGCCAGACAGATGTACCAGCCCTTTGATATACTTCAATAGCAGCTGAAGTGCTTCAAATGTGACCCTGCTGGAATGAGGTACTATTTAAAATGAAGCATTTCTTATTATGTACATATGCTCAACAGACTGTGACAGGGGACTCTCAGGTCCTCTCGCTTCTCACAGTACTCTGTTCTTCTTCCTCCCCCATAAAAAAATAAGAGGTCCAGGACACCAGAGATCCTATACCTCCTCACCTTAGTGGATTTGAAACATATAGTTCAGGGTTATTTAAATTCAGGGTTCCAGCCTCAAACTGCAATGCAAGCTATTCTAACATGGGCCCAGTTTCATGAAAAGCTTAGCAAAGATTTGATTATTCTGGGCTTAATTTTGATTGGTAACAAGTCTCAGTTCAAATTAGTTTTAGCTTTCACTCAAGTCATTTCACATCACTCCCTGGAGTTGAAAGCACTACCTTTGAGCATAGCTGGGGCACTGCTGTTCTGGTCTCAGCAGTAGCCCAGCTCTAAGGCTGTCCTGATGTATGTAGAGATCAATGTCAGTGTAAATAATTTAAGTACCTCCAAAATATAAAATTGCAATATGTTTCATTTTCCAATATATGGAAGATCTAATAGGCAACTGCAAAGGGTTACTTTTAAACACTGACATTATTAGATTGTAGTAGTTAATGTGCAGAGCATAAAGTGAGGATGTTCATACACCAGAAGGTGTTGGTGAACTAAAACAGCAATTCTCAGGGATTTCTCCAAATAGACACCAGAGCATAATTTTGCTCGTATCATTTTATATTGCCCCAAGCCACTAAAATGTAACCTAATGAAAGAACGACGGTGGCAATGAACCAATGCAGCAACAACGTATGAATATTTCAAGTGCACACCGAATGCTACCATTGCAGCTACATCTCTTTAAACATTGCTTTTTCTTCATGGGACTTCAACCATTGACATCAATGGTATAAAGCCTGATGAAGCAAGTTTGTCTGTATCATAGATATTCCTGCT
>NW_005842376.1:1219136-1226555 GCF_000455745.1 Alligator sinensis
ACAATAAACAGTCACTGTTGCTTTTACGGGCTAATTTTATTCTTTTCTGAGACATCACAGAAGTCACTCACTCCTTTCTTCCAAATGTATTAACCTTGATTTTTTATTTCTTACTTTTTTTGTGCATTTGTCTTGTTAAACTATTGGAATCTTTCCTTTATCTTTGAATCAAGGTTTTTTCTTTTTAATAGTATTATCTATTTCAGTGGTTCTCACCTCATCATACTCAAAGGACACTTCCAAATAACTCTTTGGATTTTAGCAGCACCTTATTTAAAAAACTAATTGATTTATAATAGGGCTTACCTTGTTGCAGAGTGGCAGGTAGTGAGTCCAGGGAGCAGCCAGACACAGAGAACCTGAGGTGGCCTTTATCTGCTTATCTCTTCACAGCTCCTGGGGCACCCTTGAAAGAATCTCACAGCATCCTAAGATGCCCCAGCTCCCTTTTTGAAAATCACTGATCTATGTATATTCCCCTACCCTAACTTAATTTTCCTCCATTTGTAGGGACAGCTGTCCTATCTAATCCTCACTGCAGACCTCTGTTGTATAGTTTGAACATGCTCTATGTGAGGGACTTCCACTGATGCAACAGGGAGTTCCACAGAAGAGAGGCAGACAAGAAGGAATTGAATTTTGGTCATTTCACCACAGTTTATTTTTACTCTTTACAAAATCATCTTTCATTTCTAACAGAAAGGCATAAAAGAATCTTAGCTCTATTCTCTTTGATGTACTCAGAAAAGAGGCAGGTAGTTCAAACCACATCTCAGAAGAGGAATTCAAAACGTCTCCCAAACATGAAGTAGGAAAATTGAGTATTTGTATATTTTTGTTTTTCAGGTGGATTTGCAAAAGAATAAACTTTCTTACTAATGCTACTAGTATAGCTAAGATGTTTTAGAACTAGAAGAATGATTATAAAATCAGTGAAAAAGAAACCTGCCAGCTACAGGCCTACATGAAAATTAAAGGTCAGTGGTAATTTGTAAATACTACATTATTTTTAATGAGATTAATCTTATACATGGTGATCAGTATCAGAAGCAGGCTTACAAAAGGAAACTCTGAGTAGGTGAAAAGTTAATTAGGTGGCTGGATATGCCAGAATTATCTTTAAAGAGCACTCCACTCAGAAACATTCTGTCGCTAAGTAGCAAAATTGTCTTAATTATTTAAAAGCATAATTTCCCTACAATTTCATGTTTAGTTAGGAAAAAAAACCCTATTAAAGCGTTTCCCTTTAGTTCTGGTGAAAGAACAAAGAATCTCAACATGGGGTGTTATAAGGTTCTGGAGAGGCACAACTGTAGCCCACGCTACATAACATTGTTCTCTGTTACTCTTTTTTTTGGCTAGACCTCTCATAAAGGCTTGTGAACGAGTTACTGCTGTGAAACAAAGAGGACTGCTCTTCAGCTCAAGTAGCAAAATGGGAATATTTTTAGATCCAAAAACCAGATTCAAGCCCCATGAATGACCTATTCAGGAGGGTAGGGGTCATTATTGTTGGTTGATACAAGGGTTGGAATTGTCATCATCAGTCTCTGAAATTTGAGAGGATTTTCTTTGTTCAGGGACCATATTCAGCACATTGACCCAACGTAAACTGTTTTGCCTCTCTAACAACCAGATTGTGTATAGAGTTTTCTGAGTGTTACTGTGTCCACACTCCTTGATTTTTAAAAAAATAAATCTTATCCATTTAGTTCCAGAGGTCTTGGATTGAGTCTGTGTGGAGAATCCAGATGAGGTGTCACTAAAAGGGGGACCAAGTTTATAGGCCCAGATCTTCAACAGTATTTTGACATCTAGGGCTAGATCCAATAGAAGACTTTAGCACCTGGTTCTTCCGGTTAAATCTAGGACCCTGAGTTCAGAGTCTAGATTCCATATACAGCGCATGAGAGAATTAGACATCACAGAATGGGATACAGAAAAGCCAGCAGCATTATGGGCTGCTAGAGCTAGCCAGTAGAAAAAAGTGAAGGCCAGTGTCTGTCTGCAATCTTGTTATCTCAGTTATCTCAGTCAGACCAGAACCTCTTTGCCTTTAACTATGCACTAGTTGGACAGCTATGTGGTTGCATACATGCATATACTGGTAGTGCATAAATGACAGCATTTATCCAGTAAAAAAGAACCCTGTCTCCTCTAGTTGCCAGAAGAGGTTCCATCCATGTGTTAGCTTCAACAGCTGAGGCATTAAGGTACTTTCCCAGTAAGCAGGAGATGCATCTTCTAAGCCTAGGTTTGAACTTTTCTGGTTTCCCAGCATAGAACTGTAACCACCAAACCACAGGTTAGCAACACAAAAGCTACCTATCCAGCACTCATTTTGAAGCTGAACTATCACCCCCTGGTATTTACTAGGACAAAATGGATGGAGAGTACTGCAGTGGATATGTTCCTGCCCATTGTAACCAATGGCTGAGAGTACAACCCAAGGCCTCTTTCCTCTTCCCATCTCAGTGAAGCACACACAGCTTGCTGTCTTACTAATAGCCTCACATATTCCCTCTGGGGGGCAGGACAGATGGATTGAAGCCAGCAGCTTCGCACTCCCCGCTTCAGCTCAGGCTGGGCAAACCCCAGCCCCATAGCTCTCCCGCACTCCACTCTTCCCCTCCCTTCCTGCAGATAGCAAAGGAGCAGGATTCGGGGAAAGGAATGGCTCCTCCACTGCAGGCAGACTTCCTGGACTCCTGCAGGCAGGCTTTATTCCCCTCCCCCCCACATACAATAGGCAAACATCTGTTGGGTCAGGGTAGAGGGGTGCTCTAACTCATGGCACTTTACGTAAAGCACCTTGAATTAGAGTGGTGGTATGCATGTCTGTCAGCATCCATTATGGCTACAGCAGTGTACCAGGAAATCAGAGAGATTCAGGTTCAAACCTCCTGGAAAGAGGAGGGGGGAATAGGGCCTAGAACCCAGGTCCCCTGCTTCCCAAAATAGGTTTGATGTTCTTTAATTCCAGAAACAATCATAAGTACTCTTTTTAGTGACTGACACAAAGTTTGATGCTTTCTTCTAAGGTATCTCATTTTAAAAAGTGCAAATATTTGTTAAACAGATAAGCCACCTTCTTAAATATGTTCAGAACCCTGGGAATAAAGAGCATATGATTGCAAAGACGTGTTGCTCGTTAATTTATCAGGAGCTTTTCTATTGACATTTCCTGTAGCTTTTCTATTGATATTTCAATTTCTTTTAGTATTTCTCCTGCATTAAGAGAACAGAATAACAATTTCTCTAAAACTCTCTGTGGAGAAATATTACAAAAAATCCTTTTGCTTCCTGGAGTGGCCTTCATTTCTGTATATACCGCTCCCTCCCATTTTCTGCAGGCTTTCCAATTTCTGTGTACTTTAAAAAAAATCTTGACCTTTGTTATTTCAATTGAGAAGGTAGTCCTGCTGTTTTAAATCCTGCTAATAAAAAGAAAATAATAAAATATGGGTATTTCCATACATACATGAACTCTAAATAGACAAGGCCACTGAATATGTATAAAATGCAAATAAAAGTCTCTTATAATTCTCAGGTGAGGGAATGAAAGTTCATATGACATAAATCTCTGATATGACTGTATATTAAAAGAATGTATTGCTCTTCAGTTTCTGGAATAGGGCAGTTAGTGAAGATTGTGCCCAGTAGAGGTGAATATATAAGAATGCCCTCCAAAACATAGCCCCTCTCATGAATGGAATTAGCTCATTCTAACTCTTTGAGGTTCATCTTTGTGTTCACATGGAATTGCAGAAAATGTGTAAACAGGGTAAACAGGTGTGAACTAGGGTAAAAACACAATTGCTGTTAGATTTTGTTACATGCAAAATAAAACCATTTAAATGTGAATAATTTATTTTGGACCAGGAAAAACAAACAAAAAACCCCCCATGAAGGACAGAAATAAAGTCTTCAAGAGAGTGCAGTGTTTGTCTTGTCTACATTGCATTGTATCAGTTGTGCCTCACAAAGTGACAACTGCCTTTGGAAGGCAACTGAGACCTAGAAATTGAAAGGTGCAGAGTTTAGAAAACAAGATGGTAACAGTTGCATATGCCAATCATGAGATTTTATTCCAATGATTTATGGTATGATTACATAGCTTCTTTATAGCTCCATTTCTCTATTTCCTATGCTTCTTTATTAGAATGGCTTTTCCCACTGGATATTCGCCAGTAAGACATACTGTGATTATCATTTATGGCCATCTGCTCCTTACTCCATATGCAGCATAGTCACAGAGTTTGTGGTGCAATTTAATTTTATAAGTTAAGGCTCTACAAAGGAGAAATAAGTCCCCAGGTTCAGCACTGACAGATCACAGGGCTGTGGCTGACTTGATGTGGAGTACAGATGGGACTTCCACATAAAACCTGCCACCACACCTATCTGGTAGTGAGAAGAACCCTTTTGATGGCTTGTGAGAGGGAAAGACAGGCCTCATAATCAGTGGTGATGTGTAGGGGGTGCACAGGGATGCACGTGCAGCCTCTGAGAACACCGGTACACCCGTGATAGGCCATGCTCACCACTTTGGCGACAGGCAGAGTGGGCAGGCAGGATCGCTAGTGCTCCCCTGCAAGTGCTGGATGGGGAGTGGAGATGCAGCCAGCTTCACAATTGGCCACAGGGAACCGTCTTCCCCCTGTCAGCAAGATTGGCCTTGGGCGAACCCTCCCACCCAGTCGCTGACTGGTTGCTGGGGGGGGGGGCATTTGTCCCCCCTCACTAAGGTGGCACCAGTTTCCCATGCTCATAATGCTGCCCTTTCTTCTCTGGAAGGTATGAAGGGATCCCTGACACAGCTAGTTTGTCAGTTTATGGATATGAGTTTCATGGAGACTTTAGTGAAAGGGTGGGAAATTATTTGGGCTGGAGGGCCTCTTAGGGAGTTTTGGTGAGCTGTTGTGGGCCCAGGGGGTGCTGACCTGGTCTGGGGCAGCAGTGGGGCAGTGCTTGCCTGGCCTGGTGGAGTGGGGTTGTGCTGACCCAGCACAGTGCGGGCACTGTTGACCTTTCCTGGCATGGTGGGGGTTGGGGGGGTGGCAATTGATCCTATCCATCCTGGGGCCATCTACTGTGCGCCCACCACTAGAGTGTTGGACAGAGCAGGTGGGCAGGTGGGGTCTCCATTGAGAATGGCCCGGGACCCCTATGGGCAGAGTGTGCTCAGCTGAGTGAGTGGATGGGCAGGGACCATGGGTGGGAAGAGAGTGGCATCCAGGAGCAGAATAGGTGTGAGCTGGGGCTGGGATCACCAGGCAGTGACAGTGCAGGACTGGAGACCAGGGCAGGGCTGCGGTCTGCTACCCATGTGCCCCTGTCTACAGAACTGGTGACTGTTGCATAGATGTATGGGGACCAAATTGTGGCTCTGCTCCAGCCCTGACCCCATGCTGTCACCACCCCATGATCCCAGCCCTGCCCATCCATCCCACTCCTGGATGCCACTCCCCACCTGCCCACAGCCCCATTCCATCTGACACGTTTTGGAATAATAGAGACTTGGTGGGATAGCTCGAATCGCTGAAGCACTGTCATGGACATGTACAAACTGGTCAGGAAGGACAGGCAGGGGAGAAGAGGAGTTGCACTTTATATAAAAGAGCCATATGGTTGCTCAGAGCTCCAGTATGAAACTGGAGATAGGCCTGTTGAGAGTCTCTGGGTTAGGGTCAGAGAGGAAAGCAACAAGGGTGATATCATAGCAGGGGTCTGCTATAGACCACGAGGCCAGGAGGAAGTGGTGGATGCAGCTTTCTTCAAACAGCTAGTGGTAGTTACCCGATCACAGGTCGTGGTTCTCATCAATCACCCTGACATCTGCTGGGAGGGCAATACATCAGTGCACAGGGAATCCAGGAAGTTTTTGGAGAGTGTTGGGGACAGCTTCCTGGTGGCCAACTACGGCCCATGCTCTTCTTGACTTGCTGCTCATAAACAGGGAAAAATTGGTGCAGAATGTAGTAGTAGACAGCAACTTAGGCAGCAGTGGCCATGAGATGATTGAGTTCAGGATCCTGAGGAAAGGAAGGATGGAGAGCAGCAGAGTAAAGATCCTGGACTTCAGAAAAGCAGATTTTGACTTGCTCAGGGAACTCATGAGCAGGATCCCCTGGGAAGTCAGATTGATGGGGAGAGGAGTCCAGGAGATCTGGCTATATTTTAAACAAGTCTTACTCAAAGTGCAGGACCCTGCTGAAGCACAGGAAGACTAGCAAGTATGGCAGAAGACCAGCGTGGCTTAGCAGGGAACTGTTTAATAAACTAAATCACAAGAATGAAGCTTATAAGAAGTGGTAACCTGGACAAATAACTAGGGAAATATATAAGAGCATTGCTCAGGCCTGCAGGGATGAAGTCTGGAAGGCCAAAGCGTAATTGGAGTTGCAGCTAGCAAGGGATGTGAAGGGTAACAAGAAGGATTTCTACAAGTATCCTACAAGTATCCTACAAGATTCTACAAGTAGCAAGAGGAGGAAAGTGTGGGTCCCTTACTGAATGGGGGAGGTAAGCTTGTGACAGAGGATGCAGAAAAGGCTCAAGTGCTCAATGTTTTTTTTGCCTCGGTCTTCACAGGCAAGGTCAGCTCCCAGACTACTGCACTGGGAAGCAGTTTGGGAAGGAAGTGAGCAGCCAACAATGGTAAAAGAATAGGTTAGGGACTCTTTAGAAAAACTGGTCATGTAGAAGTCAGTGAGGCTGATGGGATACCCCCAAGAGTGCAAGTTGGCCAATGTAATTGCAGAACCATTGGCCATCATCTTTGAAAACTCATGGTGATCAGGGGAGGTCCCAGATGTTTGGAAAAGGGCAAACACAGTGCCCATATTTAAGACAGGCAAAAAGGAGGATCCAGGGAAAAGGGAAAAAGGAGGATCCCGGGAACTATAGACCAATCAGCCTCACCTCAGTCCCTGGAAAAATCATGGAGCAGATCCTCAAGGAATCAATATCTAAGCACTTGGAGGCAAAAATGGTGATTAGGAGCAGTCAGCATGGATTCACCAGGGCCAAGTCATGTCCGACCAATCTGATTGCTTTCTATGATGAGATGACTGGCTCTGTGGATTCAGGGAGCTAATGGATGTGGTGCACCTTGATTTTAGCAAGGCTTTTGATATGGTCTCCCACAACATTCTCACAGGCAAGCTAAGGAAGTACAGGCTGGATGAATGGACTGTAAGGCGGGTAGAAAACTGGCTAAACAATGGGCTCAGAGAGTAGTAATCAATGGCTTGATGTCTACTGGGTAGCCAGTATCAAGTGGAGTGCCCCAGAGGTTGGTCCTGGGGCTGGTTCTGTTCAACGTTTTTATCAATGACCTGGAAGATTCATAGATTCATAGATGTTAGGGCTGGAAGGGACCTCAATAGATCATCGAGTCTGACCCCCTGCATAGGC
>NW_005842376.1:1228004-1243973 GCF_000455745.1 Alligator sinensis
CAACCCCAGTGAGAGACTTGTCGTGCCCCTCGCTTAGGAACACTGAGGCAAAGAACTCGTTGAGGAGTTCAGCCTTGTCCCCCCTGTCCGTCACCAATTGTTTCTGCCCATTTAGCAGGGGTCCTATTCCTCCATCCATAAGATGGCATAGAGTGCACCCTCAGCAAGTTTGCAGATGACACCAAGCTGGGTGGAGTAGTAGATACACTGGAGGGTTTGGGTAGGATTCAGTGTGACCTAGGCACATTGGAGGATTGGGCCAAAAGGAATCTCATGAGGTTCAAAAAGGACAAGTGCAATGTCTTGCACTTAGGACAGAACAGCCCCATGCACCAGTACAGGCTGGGGGCTTACTGGCTGGGCAGCAGCTCTGCAGAAAAGGATCTGGGGGTTACAGTGGACAATAAGCTGAATATGAGTGAGCAGTGTGCTCTTGTTGCCAAGAAGGCTAGCTGCATACTGTGTTAGGGTAGTTTGTCATATTTTATGCTTTAAAGTTGCACCTGTTTATAGAGTGGTGAATTACAGTATTGTTTAAAGTTTTCTTTTATATTCAGCCTTATTTAATCATTCCTTAAGTTCTGTATATCCATCTGAACTTTTGATTTTGCTGGTGTCTGTAATATCAGCTGGCCTTGCCTCTTGATGGCCTTGAGTTTGCTTGCATGATGTTTCTTTCCTTTTCTATCACTGTGAGAAGTTTTTCTAATACAACATAGTAATAGTTTTGTTCCCAGCTCAACTTAAGTGAACTTGGCACTAACCGGCTGAATCAGAGGGATGAAATGATTGGATATGTTAGTGAAAGGCGATGAGGGACCAATGGACAATGCCCAAAGTAAGACACAGGAAAAAGGCCAAATAAGAGGTGTGCTCGTGATGGGTCTGTTCATAGATTTCATAGATTTCATAGACATCAGGGCTGGAAGGGACCTCAGAAGATCATCGAGTCCAGCCCCCCGCCCAAAGGGCAGGAAGTCAGCTGGGGTCATAGGATCCCAGCAAGATAAGCATCCAGTTTCATCTTGAAGGTGTTCAATGAAGGCGCTTGAACCACCTCCGGTGGCAGGCTGTTCCAGACCTTGGGGGCTCGGACAGTAAAAACATTCTTCCTTATGTCCAGCCTGAAACGATCTTGAAGTAGTTTGTGACCATTCAACCTCGTCATCCCTTGGGGCGCTCTGGTGAACAAACGTTCCCCCAGATGCTGGTGGTCACCCCTGATAAACTTGTAGGTGGCCATCAGATCACCCCTGAGCCTGCGCTTTTTCAGGCTAAAGAGCCCCAGGGCTCTCAGCTTGTCATCGTAGGGTCTGCTTCCCTGACCTCTGATCATGTGCATGGCTCTTCTCTGGACTCTCTCAAGCTTCTCCACATCCTTTTTGAATTGTGGAGCCCAAAACTGGACACAGTACTCCAGCTGTGGCCTCACTAAGGCCGAGTACAGGGGGAGAATGACGTCCCGGGATTTGCTTGAAAAGCATCTATGGATGCAAGCCAGCGTTTTGGTCCTTGAACAAAGGAATATGCTGACGGAATAAAATATGGACAGTATGCTGACCACAAAGAGATCAATTCAAAGGCAAGGAATTATCAAAGGAGTGACGTTAAAGAAAAGGATAAAAGGAGGTGCAAGAAAGTTAAGTGTGTCTTTTGTCATCATCATCATAAATCCAGCCTTCATCACCTGTCTGAACCGTCCCAGCCAACGATGCACCCTTTGCTTCAAGAACTGTGTGGCCAGCCTTTTCTGTTGAGCAAAGTAACATCTGGGATTGTGTGAGATTATTGTACTCCTTTTCTCTCCCTGCATATAGAAACTGCTAAAATAACATTTATTGTATTAATAAAGTTTGGCTTTGATTTTAGGACACTGAGTTGTCGGAGTTTGTATTTCATGTTCCAGTTAAGAGCTAATTGTGCTTTAATGATCTCTGAGCACTAGCTAGTAGACAGTGGTGCTAACAACTGGGCTGCATTGGTACGTGTGTTGCCAGTAAGTCAAGGGAAGTGAGTTTTCCCCTCTATTCACCACTGAGGCCACTGAGGCCACATCTGGAGTACTGTGTTCAGTTTTGGGCACCCCACTACAGAAAGGATGTGGACAAACTGGAGAGAGTCCAGCGGAAGGTGAAAAAAATGGTCAGGGGGATGGAGCACATGATTTATGAGGAAAGACTGAGGGAACTGGGCTTATTTAGTTTAAAAAAGAAGAGACTGAGAGGAGACTTAATAAGAGCCTTCAACTACCTGAAAGGGGGGAGTTGAAAAGATGATGGAGATAGACTGTTCTCAGTGGTGACACATGACAGAACAAGGAACAATGGTCACAAGTTGCAGCAAGGGAAGTTTAGGGTAGATATTAGGAATGATTTTCTCACTAGGAGGGTAGTAAAACACTGGAACAGGTTACCCAGAGAGGTGTTGGAAGCTCCATCCTTGGAGATTTTCAAAACCCAGTTAGACAAAGCTTTGGCTGTGATTATCTAGTAGGGGATGGTCCTGCTTTGAGCAGTGGGTTGGACTAGATGACCTCCTGAGCTCCCTTCCAACCCTAACTTTCTATGATTCTATGATTCTATGACCTGTGGGGAGCCTTGCAGGCCAAATAACATATGTCTGGGTGCATGAGATGTTTACTACATGAGATGTTTACTGCACAAGTGACTAATTAGTCGCATGTCTACACATGGAGCCACAGTATAGCACTTGTAAATATAAGTACTATTCTGCTGCAGAGTAAAAAAGTCTGTAGCGCACATATAGACACTTTCCTGGCTGGCTGGGGCACAAGGATGCTTCAGTGTGGGCGCTGCCTTCTGGCTAGCCCTGCAGTGAAGCACTTATGTGTCCCAGCCAGCCCCTCGGTAGTACGCTGAGCCCCCCAGGCTTCCTGCCAGCCAGACCTACTTCAACCCGGCTTAATGTGCTGTAGTCCTGGGCACATATGCAGATGTGTACCTAGAAGCAATAAACTCCAGAACAATAAGCTCCAGCATTTATATACGTGTATTAATATTCATGTGTAGATGCAACCCCATGTGCTAGATTGTGCTAGTATGTGGTCAGGGTAAGTGCATGACCAGATCTAGCACATGGAGTTGGGGCAGAAAATGGAATTAGGCTTGTGTGTGGGGCAAGGTTGTTGTGCTGTGTTACAACTGTGGACTGACTCGATGCCATTCATCTGACTTATGGGACCAAAAGGCTGGGCACCTCTGGTGGAGAACACCAAATTGGTTTAAACTGAAGCAGCAGAACCAGCCCCTCCTGCCACTAAAGTTGTGATTTTTTTTCATTCTGTTCACAGCTTCTGAGAACTGAAGGCCCACAGTGTTATCGCAGTCCCATTTAAAGCCACTCATTTAAAGCCACCCCGTTTAAAGCCATATGAGCTTTATCACTGAATTCTATGACCTAAACCTTTTTCTGGGTCTATGCTTGAACATCTATATTCTAGTCAGCATTGTAGATCGTTGTCCATTTGGACTTGGACATTTTAAAGATTTTCCTGTAATACCTTTTGCTCAAGCTTCAGGCCTTTAATTTTGAACCCATAATGAGTACTCAAATGATTAAAACAGGGAATTCTTCTTAACATAATGTTAAAGAGAAATATAGTTCAAATTGTCTTTTACTGCTAAGACAATATTCATGCTACAGCTCTATAACCTTGTATCACTATTATTGGACCTTTAGAAATTACTGCCTCTTGCATAATTTCTGGATCATCGTGTCTACAACATCACTCTTATACTACCTCAATAGGTAAGACTGATGGGTTTTCATACTGTGAAGCTGAATACATATTTTTTTTGGTATATTTCATTTGATTTTTTTAAATATTGAAATGGTGGAAGGATAAATGCTTTCCTTTTTAATGACTGAAAGTAAATTAGCAATTCCTCTGTTACTCAAATAATCATATACCTATTTTTATAAAAATTGCTATTTAATATTGGATAGTTTTTCAACTATAAACCATGTTCTTTTTTTCCTTAACATCAGCAGCAATAAACTTCACCTGTTACTACTTTTAATACAGTGTGAGAAGGACTTATCCAAAAAAGGGGCATTTATGGTCTTTTATAATTTATGCATGCATATAAACTTTTTTTCTGGAATCTAGATAGGGCATTATGAACTGTGTGTTCTAAAACATCTGGTTGTCCAGCTTATTCAGTGGCTGAGAATTCTGATGCATTTTAAATAAGATATCATATAATCATAGGAAAGTAGGGCTGAAAGGGACCCCATGAGGTCATCAGCTCTAGTCCCCTACTCAAGGTGGGATTGTCCTTGATGAAACCAGGTATTGTCCCTGATAAAACCATCCAGGCAGATGTCTTTCTAACTTGCTCTTGAAAATTTCTGAGGATGGGCAGTCCACAGCTTTTCTAGGTAGCTTGTTGTAATGTTTGGCACCCTCACAGTTAGAAAATTCCTCCTAATCTCCAACCTCCAAACCCCACACCCACACAGCCCCCACAAACCCCACACCCTTCACAAACTATACACCCCCATATACGCTCCGACACCCCCCTACAAACCTCACACCCACATACCCCCACAAGCCCCACACACTCCCACACCCCCCATACCCCTTCACAACCTCCCCACAAACCCTACACCCACCCATATCCATGCCACAAATCACACGCCCTATCTGCTCAGCCACAGGAGCTGCAGCCACATGAACAGCTGCCGCATTGCAGCCCTACACCATGCCCACACTGGCCCCAGCCTGAGGAAGTCCTAGTCCTGGGAGTCACTTTGGGGATATGATGGGCCCCAGGGCAATGGTGGAGATGGCAGTGGGGGGTGGGTGATGGGCAGGGAGGGATTGAGGTGATAGCAGGGACTGTGTCTGTATGTGATAAGCTGGGGGTGACAGCAGAGGTATGTGTGTGAGAGAGATGCAAGGAATGGGGAGAGATTCTGTGTATAAGTGGCTGCCAGAGCTGGGCTTGGAGCCACCCTGCCCTCCTAGAGCAGCCTGTGCAAGGGAAGAACAGCCTGGAAGGGAAGGGGCTTGCCCAGCCCCATCCCTGAGCCCCAGTCAAGGGCTTCCCAGGAAGGGCATGGGGATCACTGGGACCTGGACACAGACACAGGGAGCAGAACAGCAAAAGCTGGCACTGCTTAGAGCCACAAAGCATTGGGTGGGACAGCTGCAGCTGGACCCATGTCCTGGTGCAATGGCAGGCAGGCAAGGAGCAGGGTCAATTTGCCCCAACTGGCACAATTTACCCAACACCAAAGTGCAGGTTTAAGCACATGTGCTGAGGCTCAAATTTGTGCCATTGCTATTTGAGCTGCTGCAAGTACACATACCTACATGTATGGATGCATCCTATGACCACAGAGAAAAGCTCATCTCCATCCCCTCTATAATTGCCTTTCAGGTATTTGAAGACAGTTATCAAAGCATCCCTCAGTCTTCTCTCTTCCATATTAAATAACCCTAGTTCTTTCAATCTTTTCTCATAAATCTTGCCTCCTCGGTCCCTGATCATTGTTGTTGCTCTGCACTGGACTGTTTCCAAACTATCCTTATCCTTCTTAAAGTCTGGAGCCCAAAACTAGCACAACGTTCCAGGTGAGGTCTCACCAGCACTGAATAGAGTGGAAGAATCAGTTCCCTTGATTTGCGAATGACACTCCTGTTAATCCAACCCAGTAAACTGTTGGATGCCTTTGCAACAAGAGGACACTGCTGGACATTTTACAGCTACTTTAAGCCTCAGGTTGTTCTCGAAGTACTGCCTCAGGTTGTTTTCGAAGTACTGCAGCCTAGCCACTTATTCCCTATTATGTATTTGTTCATGTGATTATTTCATCTGAAGTACAGGACTTTAAAATTGCCATGGTTGAAAATAATCTGGTTGACTGTGGACCATTTCTCCAGTCTATCCAAGTTACTCTGGATCCTAACCCTACCCTCCTGAGTGTCTGTAACTCACCCCAACCTGGTGTCATCTGCACATTTGCTAAGTATTTACTCGATCCCATCATCCAAAGTATTACTTAATACTTCCTCCTAACTAGACATTGAGCCATTGATGACTACTCATTGAGCACAATGATCCAACCAGTTGTATATCCACCTCACAGTTTTCCTTATTTTGTTAATGAGAATGTCATACAAGACAGTTATCAAAAGCCTTGCTAAAGTATATTACATCCACTGCTCTCACACTACCAACAGAGCCTGTCACCTCACCTTAGAAGGAAATCAAGCTGTTTGGGTATGATTTGCTCTTGGTGAATCCATGTTGGCTGTTTAGGATCACCTTGTTCTTCTCTAGGTGCTTTGAAATAGATTCTATAAGGGCCTGCTCCATGATCATTCCAGGCATTGAGGTCAAACTTACCGCTCTCCTCCTTTTTCCGTTTCTTAAAGATGGGCACTATATTTGTCCTTTTCCAATCATCCAGGACCTCTCCTGACCTCTACAAGTGCTCCCACTCCTCGGACATTTGACAAAGTTTGCACATAATACACATCATCCTGTCATCCTTCTTGCCTAATAGCTTTTGTGGTTTAAAGGGCTTGATCAGGAAGTAGATGTGGGTTTAAGCCCCCACTCAGCTTGAGAGGATTTGAACCCATGGTTCTCATTTCCCTGGAAACTGCCCTAACATCAGGGTATGTGGGGTTAAGGGCATCTTCCCTCCCTCCTTCAACAAGTAGGTGGAAAAGAATGCAAGACTTACGAGACCAGAAGTTGAGGAACCAGAAGGGAACATCATTCTAACAGAGGGAAATCCCCTAGGAAGGAGTGGGGAAGGCTGAATCCTGCTTCCGATGCTGTTTATGGACTTTGCATTAGTAACTGGATAAAATGCATAAACAGCATCAGGAAGAAAAAAGCTGAACCCATGGCACTTTACAAAAGTAGACATGTTAACAGTTTTCCAGGGAATTTGAGTAGGGTGAGATGAGATGGCACTTTGATACTGATACTTAGTTATTTTAGAGGTATAATCAGATCTAGGCTATGAATTCTAGGCATCTCCAGTGAGGTGCCAAGGACTACAGACCCCCTTCTGATTCTACCTGCTTAGCATGGACCTATTTCTTTTGGTCTCCCTGCAGCATTGAGGAGTAGTTTTACCCTTCCTTCTCCCATGCCAGTTCTACCTATCATAATCCCAGCTCTTACTAAAGTTCATAAACACAATGAAGAGTAGCCCTGATGACAGCAGGACACCAGTTTTGGAGTCCATATTGTTGACGGGGGTGGTAATGGGAGTAAGAGCAACACTTCCTGATTATTCATAGAAGACAGACTACTCCTGAAAGTACTGCTTTGTCTGGAGTTGTTTTTGGAAACAGCATCCTGGAAAGACAATACTTCCCAAAGTGATGTTGTGGAGTAGTAAAGCCTGAGGAGCTGAAACTATTAAAATCATTAAATTCAAGTCCTTTACTCTCTGCATGTACGTTACACTTGCTCATCGATAATACAGACAACTACAAACTCCAGCAGTCAAGAACATTTTAGATGAGATTCTCAAGCTACATTTTTCTACTGTGGTAGTTGTGAGTAATTAGGTTTACAGGACAACAGCTGTACTCTACTTAGTGAGATTTCCTGGGAACTGGTAAATTTATTCAGCCCAAATAATTGGAAACTTTAATCACAGTTCAATCTATGCCAGCTGAAGTCTCTGTAACACTTAAACACATTGTCTTAATTAGAGCTTTTCCCAATTAAACTCTAAATATTTAAAGGTCTTAAAACAGCAATATAAATATAAATGGACGCATGGTGTGTAATTCTACAGAATTTAGCAAGGCAATGGTGAGTTTCAAAATACTTTATGCAATCCTTTTGCATACACTGCTGATACATTTATTTTCAGAAAACTTTCTTGATTTTGCAAAGTTATTTTTACCGAGGTACACTGTTAGAGACTTTTATGACCTCATGAGCTCTGAAGCTTATGTTGTCTAAATCTTTCACAATCAGGTTTAAATAACACCTTCTTTCTTAGCCCCACCTTAAGATCATTCCTACAATACAAGATTACTTTATACTTTTATGAGCTACTCAGTATAAAATACAAAATACTTGAGCTCTCAAGGAAAGCCTTATGGAGAAAGTTGTGCTAATGTCAAAGATTTTCTAATTACATCTGGATAAACCCAGCAGCATTTGCTTTAACATAAAATAAAATAAACACCATAAAATAATGAACTCTCCACAATTCATAAAACTTGTCAAATTCCAGAAGTTACAATGGGCTAGTCCTTGGCCAAAATAAATACAACCCTACATTTTTCTACTTTTTTAAATAGTGACTAAATGAAAGTAATATATATCTCATGAGAACTATAAACGGTTTCCTGTGGAAGATGTGATATGATGTTATCTTGCCTTGTTCTATGTCCTGGCCCTAAAGGGGATTCTAGAAAGTTAACGGCATTCATGCTTTTTTATAGTGATCCTATTTTCTAATTGCTGCATCCAGACATAATGCTTTTAAGTATTTTGTAGCTCACTTTAGCATTCTGTGAAATGGTGTCAACAGATGTTTGTGTCTGAATGCAATTTCTGTTTATGTTTATATATAGGGTGAGAAGCAAGGGTTTTTGTCTGATTTTGTATTGAACTACATGTGTGCTGTAGCTTATACACAACTTACATTTGTAAATAAATTCACATGAATGAATAGGGCAACATTTTACCACTATTCCCCATTCTCACATTCTGGAAGGTTTACACGAATCTTTTCCAAGTACAGAACCATATAAACTCAAAACGAGATAAAGATGTTTCTCTATCTCAGAAAAGACCCATCAAGTTGCCAGAACCAGGCAAAATTCTTTATAGACTAAGGACCAAATTCTGTTCTATGAAATGAACTTCCGTTATATTAATTTAAAGTGGACCTTTGTATCCCATGGAAGTATTTGGCCCTAAAGCTAAATTACGGAAACAACTAAAAAGTTGGATTCCTTTTAGCCAAATCCATTTGAGTCTGAATGGAGCAAACATAATTTACAAGCATTTTTTCTCAAAGGGTCTGTTGATTTTGGGTATCTGCTGACTATGTCTATACTGCTGCCACAACAATATGGAGACCACTGCTGAGAAACAAGGCTCTTGCCCCACTGCTCTGACTGATTCTTTATATAGGATTTGCTAATGAAAATACTATGTTGTTGTGATTAGAAAGGTGCCCATCATACCTTGCACTGCTATCAGGAGAATGACTAAGACCTCCAGGATACTGCAAGGCATGTGCCAAAGAGTGACCATCTGACATTTTTCCATGGCTCAAGACACCTGGTGCCCAATTTCACATGTTCTGTCAAGTAAATGCAAATAACTGATGTGAAAGGCAACAAAAGAATTTGCTAGAATGAAAAGTCAACGAAATGCTAAAGTTCCAAATAATCTATTTTCTTTCTTTTTCTGCATGTTTCATAAAATGTTGAAAGATATCTTAGGATACGTGTCATGATGGGGGGGAAAGCCAGCAAACCTTGGAACATGATTAAATATTTAATGTTGTAACAGTAAAACAAAAAATATAAACCAGCCTAACATATGGGGCCCAAAAAGAACTAACCTTTGGCAATGTGACAGTGGTCTAGCAACTATGTTTAGAGGTTTAAAACTGAAAATAATGAGATGATGGGTGTGTCTACATGTGCAAATAATCATGACTAAATTTAATGAGCATTAAATTAATGTGCATTAAGCAATTTTTGGCAGATGTCTACTTGTGCAGAGACTTGGAACTAAAGTTAGTCCTAAGTCCCTCCAGTGCTGCCATGTGCCCCTGTGGCTACCAGGGGGAGCTCCAGCCTCCAGCCACATAGCTGCCAGCAGTTGGCATCTATGTTGAAGCCAGACCCAGCTGCCGGCACTTGGCAGCCATCTTGGAAACTCTGATCCCTGGCCAGCCCCTTCCCTACCCAGGAGCCACATGCCCAGTTCAGGGTGAGCATGTGCTAGCTCCCTGCCTCCCTGCATCGGGGCTGCCCCTGTCCATGCCCCTGCCCTGGCCCCTACCAGCAATGACCAGCACCCTGCATTCCTACTGGCCCTGGTGCTGGCCCTGCTGGCCCTGGCAGGCACCCCTGCATCCAGGTTCCTGGAGAGCTGTGCACTCACCAGCAGGGGCCAGGGAGGCCCTGGCTGACCTCCTCCTACTGCAGTCCTCACTCCAGCCTGCTAGCCCCACTGCCCACACCCCCTCCCCACCCCCTGCCAATGCCCAGCACCACTCTTATGACAGGCACATTTGTGAAACAAAAAAAATGTATTACCCACAGAACCCGCTCTCAATCAACAGTACCCCTCCACCACCCTCCCCACCCACCAACAATAAAAAACCCACTTACAGTGGGAAACTATATACAGGTGGGAAACTATAGACAGTAATTTGGGTCTTCAAGCCAAGAGTGGGGGGCCATGGGGAGGGGTTGGGGGCAGAGCCACAGGGCAGGTGCCCAGCACCCCAGCCCCTAGATGTTCCCCTGCAGGTCTGGGGTCCACGGTGACCCCAGCAGGTGGCAGCCTCATTCATGGACAGGTCTTCAGCTGTGTGGTGCAGGGGAGAGTAGCAGTTCTGGGCCCAGGCAGATGGAAACAGGTCTGCGGTGGGAGCTGATCCAGGGGGTCTGGTGGGCAGGAGGTGCCCAAGAACCTTCTCCCAGGGTCAGGTAGGGGCCTGCTGCAGAGCAACAGGTGGGACCAGGGGCCTTGTGGGGCCATGGACAGGGTCCAGGTAGTGGGTGACTTGTACATGGTCATGAGGGCCAGGAGGGTATCCATGGCCTAGTATTCAGTGTCCCCCTTCTGCCAGAGATGATTCAGACACTCCTGCTCCAGGGCTGCCATGTGAGTCCAGTGGTCCCACTGCACCTGGTCCTACACCTCCGCCTGGATGACATCCTGTGCCCACCAGGTCTACTCCCACACCTCCCACACCTCCTCCTGCATTTCCCACTCCTCTACCACCACCACCACCAGCCACTGGTGCAGTTGGTGCTTCCAGGCAGCTCCAACAGTGGGTAGTGGTGACCCAGAGCCTGCATCCCCACTGGGGCTGGTGGCCTCTACCCTGCATCCAGATGTTGACCCTGCAGAGGCAAGAGACAGAAGCCTTGTGTGAGAGTTTACAACATTTCAGAGCAAAAATGTTCTGCACCAGGGGCTGTGCATTCTCTGGCCTCAGATTGGGGGACCATGGAAAGCCAAGAACCATGGTAAGCAGGGAACATGGTAAGCCAGCCAAGAGGCCTGTGCCCAGGCAGCTGCTGCTCGAGCCTCCCCCATCCCTAATTGATCCCCTGGGGCTGGCAGCCCGCTGGTTGCTGGCTGCAGGCAGCCTGCCTCCTTCCCAGGGCAGAACACACTAGGCTGCTGGCAGCACCTGCTGCCATGTCTCAAGAACCCACTCCCCTCCCCTCCCGCAGGTCAGCTGCTCTGCTGCCCATTCAATTCAGAGATTAATAGGTCTCCTGATTCGATTCAAATTCAGAGATTCAGCTGCCGAATTGAGCTGAATCTCCTCCGAATCAAATCAGTGACTGAAGCTTTGCATAGCCTTAGCACCTATCCAGGAGTCCTAGGCCTGGGCTCAGGCCAGCCCTCTAGTGACTGAGCAGCCCCAACACTAAAGTTAGAGCTAGGTTGTGTCTACACATGCATTACTGCACATTAACTAATTGCAACTAAGTTGGATACCTGCATCAAATTTAGGTGGGATTAGCCTAAATTTATGTGCATTAAGGGTGTACACAAGTAGACGTGTGCCCGTAATGCACCTTAAATTAGGGTAATATACATTAACACATCTTGTGCAGATGTGCCCTATGAGTTACTACTAAATAAAGACAAAGACATTCTTTCAAAAATAACTTTTCTAGGACATGGAGTAAGGCCCCCATATCCTCAGAAAGATATAGGAAGAAAGAAATTTGAGTAAGTGGGCACTAAAAGAGTCTTTTTTTTAACTTCAACTCTGAACACTTTTCTCTTTTCTCTTCAGATCATATAAATCTTTTCTTATCACAATGGAAGGTCATGTCATTCCGGTAGGTGTTTCTAAAAGGTTTGTGTAACTCAGTAGTGCCACAGTTCAGAACTTAAAAATGCTGCCATGTTGGGGCCATCTTGAAGAACAATTTTTTTTTTTCTTTTCCAGGTTTAAAATCATCAAGCCTGCTACCAAGAAGTCTTACATCTGATGAATTTGTGCCAGTATGAAAAGATTCCTGTTTGTTATCCTTTGGTCTATTAAAAGAAAAACTCGGGATGCCTCATTTCTGTCTTAATACAATGAGAAAATATTCCATAAGGCTCCCACTTGCTTAAAATCATAACCTTCTGTTGGATTAGCTTGCTGGCAGTATTCAGCAGCTGGGTGGAATAATCTACCATCCCCTTCAACAGCTGTGCATTCTGCAGAGCACTGCCTTCATTTAAACTAGATGTCACTGTAGTCAATCAATATTACTCCAGAAGACAAGGGTACTGCAAATAATTCAGCATTGCCAAAGAAAACCAGACCACAAAGAAGGCAGGTATAAATAAAAATTAAATATTCAGCTGTCACTAGACACAAACTATTTTTTGTTGGGGTCTAAATCAGGTCAATGACTTCAGGCCAAAATCTGTCTAAGCAGTTATAACTTACTTGTACATGTTTTTTTTGTAGAATAGTGGGGAAAAAGACAGTTGGGCTTTGTCTGAATAAATGCAATTCTGCTATAGCAATGTGCATTCACATCCAACATTGTAAATATTTATAAACTTACTCATTGCTGTAGGCAAATGAATGCTATATGAAAACCCTAGCAAATGCAAGACTATCTTCCCCAGTCCCATTAAAACAAACTCACACAGTTTTGTCATTATATAACAAATACTGGGCAGATTTTCTACCATATGCAGTCTTTGCTGGGCATGGGGGAAGGCATCAGGAAGTCAATAACAGCTTACTGGGCACATCTACACAAGAAGTTTACTGCACAGTTGACTAATTTGCTGTGCAGTAAACATCACGTGTCTACACATGCACCCCTATTAGGCTGGAGTAAAATAATTTACTCTGCAGCAGGATAGTACTTATAAATACAAGTACTACGCTCTACAAGTAAACACAAGTACTATCCTGCTGCAGAGTAAAAAACTCCACAGCAGCACATGAGTAGATGCTGCCTCAGCCAGCCCCTCCACAGCACAGTGAGCTAGGGGGAGCAGCCCCGGGCAGGCAGGCTGACCCCCAGGCCACCTGCCAGCTGTAGTTGCTCCAACCCAGCTCAGTGCACTGTGATCTCAAGTACGTGTGTAAATGCATGTCCAGGAACAATAAACTCCAATGTGATGCACGCCAGAGTTTATTGCAGTACATTAATATACATGTGTAGACATACCCACTAATTCTTAGGCTAATTTAAGGTCACTCTTTGTAGAGTTTAGAGCACTCTTTGATCATGCCTCAACTTTGCCCTCCTTAAGGTGAAGGGACAAAAAAGGACAGTAAACAAAACCAGGTCTTCCATACATTGAGGGAATCCCCCTCAGGGAAGATGCAGTCAGGCACTAACTGTCTTGGTAGTTCATGGGCAGCCAGGTCTGGGGCCACTCAGGGATCAAGGTACAAACCAGGGTCAGGAGGAGCGAACAGAATCCAGGGACAAGCCAGAAGGTCAGTCCAAGACTGGGGTCTAAGATCAAGCTGAGTTAGGAAGCTAAGCGATCAAGCAAAGAACGGACTCCGAGAGCAAGCCAGAGAGAACAGCAAAGCCATCAGAAATCAAGTTTAGCCTTGTTGCCCTGGCACTTCCTGTTCCTGCTCATGAGAAGGGGAGGGGGCCAGCTGACCCTGACCAGCCCCTGACCCTGGTGATAGGGAGTAGGCAGAGGGCTAGGGCCTGATGGAGGCTTCAGGCCAGCCTTGACCAGTCTGGGCAGGCAGCTGTAGTGGCATGCTGGAATAGGTGGTCAGGCTAAGACCCCAGGTTTGAGGCTGTGGCCCAGGGGTGGGCAAAATGTGGCCCAGGGGCCAGATGCGGCCCTCCAGGCCATTCTATCTGTCCCACAGGGCTCCTAAAAAATTTAGAAAATTAATATTTATCTGCCCTGGGCTGCCTGTTATGCAGCCCTTGATGGCTTGCCCAAACTCAGTAAGCGGCCCTCTGCCCCAAATAATTGCTCGCCCCTGCTGTGGCCTGACAGGAGTGTAACAGTCAGCAGCAATCCCAGACATCCCTTGAGGGTGTGCAAAAATAGCAGTTGCCCTGTACATCATTACAACCTAGGGTGTGGATCTCTTCTGTTGCACTTCTGCAGCCAGGTTCCTTTCTTGTTGCACCACTGAAGCCCATCATGTTAAATGCAGATGAAGTCATGATCAATAAGCTAGCATTATCTTCCTTTATGGACATGCATTATTAGCAGAGGGAGAACAGGAGGCTGCAATATTGCATTTGTCTGGAATATGTATCATTGTTCCATTTAATTCAGGATCAAAGGTTCTCAGATACAAAGTGAAGCCCCCAAAAAGGCATGTTCAGGGCTCTCCACCCTTCCAGACACATGCTAATATTTGACAGCAGGTGTCTTGCACATGATGTTCCTTTAAAACTCAGATGTAAGGGGCGCTGTACACCTGGCTTCTGCACCACTGCTGGCTGCATCTGCTAGGAGTTTGCAGAAGCCTTAAAACATGTCTGTTCCTCCAGTTTCTCGCTACAGTTCCTCAGCCGCCCTGTCAATGCACACCAGCCTCTCAGAGTTCATTTGCACAGCATGTTATAAACATTAACTAGTTAATATTTCAAAATCAAATAGTTGGGACTCTAAGCCATGTCTCCTTTAAATTTTTTAGCATGCCTTTTGGCCAGCTCCTTTCACAAGAAGGTTTGCCTATAGGATTTTAATCTAAACTGAGAGAGATTGATTTCAGGCTGTTTTCATTTTATGACCAGCCTTTGTTCATTACTGAATTCCTATCAAGCAAATGAACAACCAAGTGAGGCTATGTGTTTTGCTGACATTTTCATGAGTGAATTCCATATAGCCAGCACCACAGCAGTTGAAGACCTCAAAGGTTAATGCATCTTCAGGATCTTAGAGTCTGATTTTCCGATAAAACTGGAATACATAATCATCTCCTTAATTAATCACATTACTCTTCCAGTATTTCATTTTAGACCTAAAACTGTAATGAATACAAGATTTAGGGCCCAAAATGCCTGTGAAGTTTTGCTACAGAATCTCTCATATAACAGGACATGAAATCATCCTTAAAAATTACAACACATATCATTGTAACACTTTGCTATAATTTGTGTCCAGATATTAATAAGCCTGGGGCAGCAGCAGTGAAGTGGCTGGGTCATTGGTCACAACCCTACACAGCAAACAGACAACGATGGACAGGTCCCTCATCCAGCACAGTAAAGCAACCATGCACCATGACCAAAAGGGACTTGGGGGTCTTGATTGACCACAAGATGAATATGAGCCACCAATGTGATGCAGTGGCTGGCAAAGCTAACCAAACTCTGGTGTGCATCCACCGATGCATCTGAAGCAAAACCAGGGAAGTCATCCTCCCACTTTACTCCGCCCTGGTGAGACCACAGCTGGAGTACTGTGCCCAGTATTGGGCCCCCCACTTCAGGAAAGATATGGAGAAGCTTGAGAGAGTCCAGAGGAGAGCCACATGTATGATCCAAGGCCTGGAGGGAAGGCCATATGAGGAGTGGCTGAAGGACTTGGGACTCTTCAATCTGGAGAAGAGAAGGCTTGGGGGGACTTGGTGGCAGCCTACAACTTCATAAGAGGGGTACATCAGGACCTGGGAGAACATCTGTTCACCAGAGCTCCCCAAGGGATAACAAGGTCTAACAGCCATAAACTCCAGGAAGGCCGATTTAGACTGGATATTAGAAAAAAGTTCTTTACAGTGCATGTGTCCAGGGTCTGGAACAAACAC
>NW_005842376.1:1244004-1244617 GCF_000455745.1 Alligator sinensis
TGCTCGACCACTCCCCCCCCCCCCCCCCGAAGGTGGTGCAAGCACCTACTCTGGATTCCTTCAAAAAACAGCTGGATTTATTTCTTGTTGGGGTCACTTGATCCCAGCTGACTTCCCGCCTATGACAGTGGGGAGGAGAGGGGCGCTGAACCCGATGATCTCTTGAGGTCCCTTCCAGCCCCTAATTGTCTATGAAATCTAGGAAACTACTTTTCTTCACCTCCATCCTTTCCATTCATAAGCAGGCATCCACCTTCATAGCTGGTCCCAGATAGTTGCAGGTTACACTGCCTGGTGGGTGGGGAGACTCTTATTTCCTATATTTCCCTTTGTGACTGGCAGACTATATTAAACCTAAAAGCAATTCACCAATATTTTTCTCTGCCCTTGTCATTCATTGGGTATTTAGGGCAAAATCTTCCAAAGCACCTAATTGGCAGTAAATTGTTCACACATTCATTGCCTAAGTTACATTGACTTGCATGAATTTTACATTCCCAAGGGCCACATTTTTAAAGGTACAGTATAACCTCATCCAAACAAACCCCCAAGGCACCACAAGGAAAAGTGCATTAAAAGAGGGTAATAAATATAATAGGGTTAGTCAATTTGC
>NW_005842376.1:1244707-1247312 GCF_000455745.1 Alligator sinensis
CTGAAAACATCAGTTCCTGCTATTGGGATTGTTAAAAGCAGGGGCTTGTTTTAAAAGGGTTTGTTACGATAAGATGTACTGTACGGAGGTGCCTAGAAATTCAGATTTATAAATCATTGGGATTTTCAAAAGCGCCTTGGTACTTTAATACCTGCTAAAATGAATAGGATTTGGGGTAAGGATATTCAACTGATTTACCACAGGGTACCAGGTGGTAAAGCCTTACCAAGTGTAAGCTGCTTGTGCCCTACATTAAGTGGAAGCTAACCTTTGGTAACTTTCACTGAGGGCCAAGCTACTGCCATTTAGTTTCCACTTACTATGAGTTAAGCACATGTGCCCTAGACAATCACCATGGAATAGCTGATGCACAGCAAAGTCCAGCCCCCTTTCATCATTTGGTAACATGTCTGCATATCCTTAAAAAATTGTGTCTAGAGTCATTCTTGAAAACTGGACTTTGGCTCCCAGATCACTTAGGTTCTTTTGAAAATATGACCCTAGATTATCCTATTTCTGTTCTCTCAAACTTGCAAGTATTTGAGGAGTCTCACTAACAGAAGAGATTTAAACTTTAGGGTTTTGCTTTTTTTTTTTAATGGGCTTCCAAGAAGCCAGCAGATCTAATCCTCTTTTCAGACAAAGAGACAAGGGCACATGCCCCTGATTAATTCAATCTCTCTCTTTTATAGGGCATTTTACATTTTTATAGGCCTTTTTAAACTTTTTGGATGAAAACTTGGATCCATTGCCATTGACTTCAGCAGGGCAGGATTTTACCCTCTGATATATTTAAGTTCAATGCTTTCAGTCCCACTTTCATGACTGGAAGAGAAATAAGAATAAGAAAGGTATAAAGTACCAAAGTGATGTGGGCAGATAGAGGCATTATAAAGAGTCATACGAGTGTAATTCATTTATGAGGTGTTGCTGAAATTTGAAGGTCTGTAGTCAGAATATGAATGTCTAATCTGGCTTTCAAGTATGCAGCCATTTTGTTGAATTTTCCTTAAAAGTATTTATTTGTATTACCATCATATGTTGCTGGACCAGGATGCCATTGTACTAGGAAAATACAAAGAAACACCCCCTCTGCCAAAGAAAAAGCTTATAAACTAGGTATAAGACATGAGACAACAGACAGATACAGGCAGACTGGAGAGTAAAAAGAAACAGTAACTCATCATGATAGGTGGTGGTCTCCACCAGCTGATCGTTGTCAAGTTTTTTGCACGCATCACTTCAAACAGGTGAGATGTCAAAGAAAGAAATAAAGTGGCTTTCTGAACACTTGCAGCATGGTCCCCTCCTGTCTAAGGGCAGCATGGGACAAAACATGCTTCTTTGAAAATTTCAACAAAGGTTGAACGAGCCTGATATCATAGCTAGTGACAGGAGTAAACTCTTAAATACTGAATGATAGATACAGAGAGGGTGGAGTTGTCTGCGAAGAGACTCAAAAATAAAGACAAATAGTTTCTGTTTGCTGCAATAGGGAAAGAGTGCTAGTAGAAGGTCGACATGATTAAAGCAGCAAATTGGAAAAATAATCTTTGTGAGGGCATTCTGAATGGATATAAGCAGGGCAAGATTACATTTGTCAAGGCTAGAGAAAAGGATATTGTTGTACTCAAGACATGAAATGACTAGAGCCTGTCTTAGAGTCTTCTTAGTGGATGAATGAATTGGAAAGGTCATAATTTAGATAGATTATGGAAAACTAAATCGTCAAGATTTAGACATAATCTGGACATGAGGATCTAAAAGGAGGACTGAATTAGAGAAGGGGTCTGAATAACAGGCCTGGGCAAGACATGATGGTGGGCTTGTCCATATGGACTGAGAATGGAGGTAGTGGGATAGAGTTTGGGAGGATCAGGTTAAAGAGCTCTGTTTTAGCCCTGTTTGCTATGTCAAAGTTACGGCTGAGGTTTTGGTTTGGACAGAAGGTTTCAGTTTTGGAGTTAGCTCTGTGGGCATCAGCCTAGAGATGGCCTGCCAATTTATAAAATTGATTATTTCCATGAAAAGTCCTTGGGACACTTGGTAGCTCTGGCCAGTTCTAGGTGAAAATAAACAATACAGTGACTGCTGGAGCATTGCAATCCATGACAATGTTGCTGGTGATAATGATTGCTCACTAGAATTTCATTCACTCTAATATCCTTCAGAAGCAAATTATCTTGTTGGACTTAATTTCCCAGATTAGCTCTTCTGTCTTTCCAAAAATATGTTTAATCACATTTTGTGCCAGGAAAATACATAACAGAGTCAAAGAAGTTTCAGAAACACATGCATGTGCGCGCATGTGCATGCACGTGCGCGCACACACACACACACACACACACACACACTTTTCCCTTTGACTTCAGTCTGATACTTTTCAATTTTTAACACCATTGTTCCATATACAATGTTCATTTACTAGTTTCCTGCTGTAGAGTGTCCATTTTCAACAGGTCACTTATCCTGGGTTTTATCAAAATTGAGAAGCAAACTTTGAAGAATGGTGAAAAGGTCTGTCTGTCTGTCTGTCTGTCTTTCTTTCAGTACTTTTTCACCATTCTTCAAAGTTTTCTTCTCAATTTTTGCTGCTTTCCTTTCC
>NW_005842376.1:1247343-1248694 GCF_000455745.1 Alligator sinensis
TCCCTACCCTAAATATCAAGGTCTGTATCAATGGATTTACCTTGCTGTATCAGAATAACTCTTTTTTAAAAGTGCTAGTAATTAAAGGCAGACAAGGTTCCTTGGGTGAATTTGATATCTTTTATTAGACCAACCCAAATAGTTGGAGAATAGTTATTAAGCAAGCTTTCGGGTTCAAAAACCCTTCGTCAGGCTCAGGAAGCTGCAGCAGTTGGTGTGTGCTCTTCTTTGCTTTGTGTATTTACCATGACAAAGGACAATCCCCTCTCGGGAAGTTTATTAAGTTTCAGACAAATGACCTATATTTTCTTAACTTTACAGGCTGAAAATATCTTAGAAAATTTCCCAGGTGCTTCTAAGAACATTTTCTTTCATGCTTCATAAACAGGTACCTGAGCTCTCTCATAATGTTCACATATACTCTGGGCTAGGGTCCTGATCTGCTTTACAAATGCCGCAAGAATTTTTCTTGGAACTCTTCTTCCTTATTTATTACATCTGACCCCAGATTTTTAATTGTTTGTGACTAAGCATCAGTCTTTTAAAGCTTGACCAGCAAACACAATAATAGTAAACTTGTTATTCCCTACAGTTCTCTCCATCCTGTATAATAAGTCAAGTAGTCAGATTTTGTGTAGGGGATACCAGAATCTGCTCCAGAGAATCAAGGGCAAGTAGTCTATGGGCCTTACAGTATCCCAACTGGACTAGGGATAGCAAAACCTGTTAACTTGTAAAGGGGGTTGTAGTCACTGGTTCTATGTCCTGTAGGCTTTCTCATGCCTATAATGCTCTTCTGTATCATTCCCAGAATCTCTGACGCAGATCCAAGTTCAGCCATTTGTACATGGTCCCTATATAGCTACTATCTATGCAGCTGATCCAGAACCTTTCCACTGTGCATAGGGCCTTCCATGTTCCCTGAGCTGACAGGTGTCACACCAGATATATATCATAAGGCAGCCTTTAAGGGTGCTGACAGATGTGCAGGCCCCCGCTCTAACTCATTGTGCTTTACATAAAGAGCCATGAGTTAGAGTGCTCCCCCCATATGCAACAGATATTCAGGTGTTGGGTCGGGGGTGGGGACAGTGATTGAGCCTGCCTTCAGGAGCCCCAGGAGCCTGCCTATAAGTTGAGGAGCCACCTCTCTCCCCCAGCCCCACCTGCTCCCCCCCAGCTCTGGGGCTGGCAGCAGGAAGGCAAAGCTTCTGGCTGGCATTTGCCCAGCCTGAGCTGGAGGAAGGGGCTGGGGGGGCCATGAGGCAAGGGGGCTCCAATACACTCACTCCCCCTACTCCAGCTCAGGCCAGGCAAACACCAGCCAGCAGATCATTCCCCATCCCCCCTT
>NW_005842376.1:1248704-1249740 GCF_000455745.1 Alligator sinensis
CTGGGGGTGTGGCTGATGAAGCCCAGCCCCCATCAGACCACAAATTAATGCTAGGGAACACAAGTGGCTTCAGCCTGGACCACCTCCATCTGATTAACACTTCATTTGATGAGGGTTAACTTGTCATACAATTGGCCATGTTAAAAGCACCCTGCAGCCATGCACGTGTCACAGTATGGCTGTAGAGTGCTTTCAGGGGGCTGGATCATGGGACAAATGTAACTTCTGTCTGCACCCTAAAGTGTAATAGTTCTGATAGTATAATATTTCCTTGGGCCGGGTGTAACTGAAGTTTGAGGAACACTGTACAAAAAACCTGAATAAATCTTTTTTTTTTTTTTTTAATCTGTGATTCACTATGATCTAAGTAGTATAATGTCCGGCACTATTGTATGGCTGGAACTTCTGTGGGAGGCCTTTAGAAGGGTCCCTGAGGATTTGCACCTTGGAGCACAGATTTGCTCAATAGCATTGTGCATACACTGTTTAAATAAAATGAATATATTACTAATGGCAGAAGGGCCTTCTGCATCCTTGCAAATGTACAAGATCATACTATCCTTCTCAGTTTTCTAAAAATATGTATCTGCTGAAGTTTAAAAACAGCTTTGACCTTTCTCATGAAGCTTTATTTTTTTTCTTTTTACTTCAAGCTGCATTATGTGACCTCAAAAGGTTGTGAGCTAACAACCTGAGCAAGGAAAGCCCTTCAGTTCTGGAGGGCTAGAAATTAAGAGGTAATTTTTTTTATTCCAAGCCCTTTTGGTCCTTAGCCTGCCAATATTCTGCACAGGAGTACCAAATCATGTGAATTAAACTAGAAAACTATGAAGTCTATGATGTGGATGCCTGCCCTTTAAGAATAAAACTGAGACTGTAAGCATATGTTCTTTGGGTATCTGTTCTATTTTGCCTGCTTTTTAGAATGAATGCTTTACAGTGCCATGTTAATATCCTATTTACTTACATACAACTTGCATCTTTCCCCAAAAAATCAGCCCCCCCAAAATTAGGAGGGAGGGAGTGTCTTCAGCAG
>NW_005842376.1:1249771-1256197 GCF_000455745.1 Alligator sinensis
GATTTTCTTCACTAGAACTTCATTGCATGGAGGCACAGAAGGATAAAGACACCATACTACAAGATAGCTGCCAGCTTCTCTTTCCCCTCTAGGAAGCAGAAGGGTCAAGTATTAATGCTTTCATAGCCACTCTCAAACTGGGACCAGCGTATGGCAAGTTTTAACCCATAACAGGGGTATGAGAGATATAAGAGTACTAAGGTGTTGTCTTCTACATTGAAACACATGGATTTTGCATATATTGTACTTTTATATTTCCTTCTTTAAGAATATCAGACAGTACCAGTAAGAATGATTTGTATATCTGGTTTTATGGCACTTCTGGCATTTTCCTCCTTTTAAGATAAGGCCACGTGGATGTACTAATTTTTCTAGGTTATACATTGCATAATAGTTAGGTATAAAAAGAAGTGTGTAAGGTCACATGATGAACCTGATTCATTTGAATGGCTGCAGTGCCACAAGAGACCAAGGTAATGTATATTTTATATCACTGATTGATTATGGGCTTTTAGAGTCCTAATGAATAGACTAGCTGAGCTGTTCTGGACCGGTCTTCCAAACTTTTATTAATAAAGAAATTAACCAATATATTAACTAGATCATGAGTTTGCTTCAACAAAGCCACCAAATAGCTTTCAAAGGATAGTGGGTTGCTATGGGATTTAAGAAAAAGTATCAGGCTCACAACCACAGAGGATGAAATGTTTATAGATGAGGTACAGGCATCAATCACTCTTACTTCAGTAGAATCTGTTGGAGTTCAGGGGAAGGACTTGTAGATCCTTCTAAGACATCCCCTACCCCTACGTGCCATGCAGAACATCTGCATATATCAATCATAGATGGCCAATGGAGAAAGCAGTGGCTCCTTGAAATAGGAACCATGGCTGCTTGTACATGCCATGGGGGTTTACTTCCTTTTTTTCATAGATTCATAGATGCTAAGGTTGGAAGGACCTCAACAGATCATCAAGTCTGACCCCCTGCCCTGGGCAGGAAAGAGGGCTGGGGTCAAATGCCCCCAGGCAGGTGCCTATCCAGACTTCTCTTAAAGACCCCCAAGGTAGGGGAGAGCACCACCTCCATTGGAAGCCCATTCCAAATTTTGGCCACCCTTACCATGAAGAAGTTTTTCCTGATATCTAGCCTAAATCTGCTCTCTGTCAGTTTGTTACCATTGTCACCAGGGTGACTCTTGGGGTAACAAGGAACAATGGTCAAGTATGTGTATATAAGTCTTGCTCTGAATATTTAAAGATAGCTTCACATATTTTATTTTCCACAGACATGAAATAGATCAGTGATCACTGAGTGCATCTGGGACTATTTCATCTAGTCTAGTTTAAAAACCCCGCTTAAATTTAAATCGAAGTAACCCCCCGTGGCATGTACGCAAGGGTTGAGCCTGATCCTTACCTGCCTCTCTGACAGTGGGCGGGGGGCAAGGGGGAAGGGGAAGAATGAGTTGCCGGTGGGCCAAGCAATCCCTAAGATGCAGGGGAAAGAGGAGCGGTGCTTCCCTCTGCAGTGTCACTCCCCCAGGCAGCACTTGCCCACAGACACCCAGCCTGGGCGATCCCGGTGGCACTGCAGCCGTGGAGGGAAGCACTGGGCCCCCTGTAGCCATGGAGGGAAGCACTGGGCCCCCGTGCAGCTCAGGCAGGCAGGCAGGCTCTGGGGAGAAAAAAAGAAAAAGATCAGGCTTGCTGCTTTTTTTTAATTATTATTCCTTTAGTGGAGCCTGCCTGCATGGGCTGCTGACAAGCTGTCTGCACAGCCCCTGAGCTGCATGGGGCCCGAGGCTTCCTGCCGCAGCTACTAAGGTAGCAAACTAAAACACCTCAGACATGTTTTATTTTGCTACATCCCAAAGTCATCTAATGTGCAATATGCCACTGACAATGTAGGCAGCAGAGCCATTAATGTGCAATATGCCGCCAACAGTGTAAACAGCAACACCATTGAAGTGGTGCAAAAGGGCATTTAAGCCACTTTAAAGGCCAATTTTGTGGCACATACGAAGGCCTCATGACATTATTCTAATGATACACTTCTGTCTGGGACTGTAGAGGACTGGGGCGGATTCAGGGGGATGTGACAGCCACCACACTTCCTACAGCCTGGAACAACAATGGGGCAGGAGGCTCTGGGGCTCCCTCCGTGCTTGCTTCAGTCAGGGGCAGTGCAATGGTTCACAGGTTCCTCCTTTCAACACCTGCTCCCTGCCTGCCCCTGCTCTTCAGTCTCCCATAGGGGAGAGGGTGGGCAGTTTGGCAGGAAGGAGCAAGCACTGGAAAGAGAAAGCTGCATGCTGCCAGCACTGTGCCCAGCTGTCCCCAGCAGCCACTTGGAGTATGTATTAAGAACAAGATCCAGAGAACTGAATTTCACAGATGTATCTTGAATGTACCCAAAACAATGGGTGGTTGGCAGTAGCATATCTAAGGTCAGGCAGCAGCGGCAGTCAGCATTTGGAGAGCCCATGCAGCAGCATGGGTCTTGGAGATCTCACTTTGAGCTAATGGCACCCTACCACACACACATTATCCAGCACTTAGCACTCCCTACTCGCTGGCATTCAGCCCACCTCCTGCCTCTCACCCCCATCTCTAGTACGTGCATCATTATCATCATATGGAAACTTCTGTTACACCTCTGGAAAGCTTAGATGAGCTATACATGGACTGATAGATGTATCTTCTGAGGTATAGATAAATTAGTTGCCCTTAATTATAAACAGATTAGTTCAAGTTCATTATATTCTGAATGTTTTACCACCTCAAGGGAGCCTAACATGGATCCAGCTGTCTTGCTGTTATGTGCCAACTCTATGGCACAGGATGAAACTTGGTCCTGGCATTTACTTTTGGGTTTATAGTACTTTTTTTTCTTGAGGAAGGTAACAAAAGAGCACAAGTATTAGCTATCTGATTGAAGCATATTAAGAGATTTTTTAAAGGTATGAATGAAGTTCAGACCTTTATGAGAAACTGAGCAAATTTTCAACCTTCCATTCAACCCAGCCTCAAACAGCAACCATGCCCCAAGATACACTGATAACAATAGCCATCCAGCAGCCTGATTCACAGTCATCATTTCTTGTCCTAATTCCCTGTCTATGCCTCCCTAGCTCTCTATTCATATTTACCGTTCCAATTACATGTCAGTCCTGACCTCCACAATGCTGAGTACTTTCAAGCCATACCGAGGAATTAACACCAAGGAGGCATGCTGCTCCTCACAGGATAAGGGCCTGCAAGAGTGAATTCCCCAGAAGTCCTACTTCTCTCTTACAGTAGATATTTCTCAGAGAAACTAAGAAAGCTCAGCCACACTTAGGATGAATCAAAGTTGATAGCCAGAGGGGAAAGGAAAAATTGCCATGCCACTGATGTGGATTTTCTCTTGGTTCCTGATCATACTAGATTGCTTCGGAGCCTGACACTACCTGAACATTTCTGTGGTATTGCTAGTATTGGTCTGACAGTTCTTGACCTTTTTTAATCCTTTGGGTTTAACTTTATTTACACTTCATTTAAATGTAATACCTTTAGGCAACTGCAAGGAGTCATGCCTTATTCTCTTTATACATTTTTTTTATGTGCAAGGACTCTCTGTCTCTTGTTGTCACCAGCCTCCCTGATACAAACGCTCTTTAAGAAGATCACTGCTTTTGACTTCAGTTAGCCATGCACATTAGTCATAATCTGAAAAAATCACAAAATAACTATAGCCAATTCAGCTGGAGCATGCATACATTCGCTTTTCAATGGATTCCAAAACATGGCTTGTCATCCTTGTCATTGAGGAGACATGAATCAAACATCTTGATTGAACTAGACTAGGTGAAATACTCCCAGATGCATTCAATGATCACTGACCTATTTCATGTCTGTGGAAAATAAAATATATGAAGCTATCTTAAAATATTCAGAGCAAGACTTATAAACATATTAATGGAGAGAAACTCCTGGCTTGTATCTTCAGTTTCTTTTTTATCTGAAGGGAGGAGAGTGGAGGCATTGGGAGATTGTCTAAAATTAAACAGTCTGTGGGAAAGGACAAATGTAGCCTTTAAAGACCTTGTTCTGGTAACTCAAGGTAACTGGCGGGCTACTCAATAGCAGTACAACACATTGCTGTATGCTAACAGATTTTGAGTTAGTCTGCAGTGGCTGAATCTGAAACCAGATGATTGACTCAAGCAGAAGCAATCTAGGGCTTTACAAAATAGGATGGGAAGTGTGAGGGGAAGTCAGGAATCATCCTGTCTGGACCTGTATTTTGGGTGGTATGAGAAGGTCAGCACAACAGGCATAAATCGGCTTGACGTGCAGCCATGCCAGAGCACACACCAACTGCTGAAACTTCCTTAGCCTGACGAAGGGTTTTTGAACCCGAAAGCTTGCTTAATAACTATTCTCCAACTATTTGGGTTGGTCTAATAAAAGATGTCAAATTCACCCAAGGAACCTTGTCTGACTGTCTAAACCAAACACTCTGTCCATTTCCTTGTGGTGTCACATGCAGGTCAATTGGGGTTGCTTCTTATAGCTAATAAGCATGCGCACAGTGCCTTGAAAATAGTGTTGCTTCCAGTTCAGGGTTTAACTTGTGCAAACTAGCTCTGAATGGTACTGTCTTGCTCCACGTAAAGATACCCAGCATATGGTTCTACTGCCCCTTGTCCATTTCTCCTTCCCCACTCAGCAGCAATGTCCTATACATAGAAATATCTTCTTGTCTCTTCATTTATTACTAATCACTAAGGATAGCTAAAGGACAAAAGGGTCTCTCTTTCTAAAAGTTGATCTGCTCTTACTTTCTGCTTTTCTTCCAAAGACCTAGTGTGAGGTTTCCAAGGCTTATGTCACTCCAACCTTTTCAACCTGGGTAAAATGTGTGGCATAAAAATGCTTTCAGTTATAGGATATCATAACTCAGTTATAATTTTTTCAGCTCAGGAATGGCAAAGGGAGCCTCACCAGTGATGTTATAAGGAGCATTCTGGGGAGGTGGAGCTGCAGGCGAGGCGTGGGAGAAGCAGGGCCACAACCACAGAGGAATCTGCTATGAAGCAAGCATTCAGGGCTACCACATTATGCAAATTGCTAAAAGAGTAACCGATGGCCAAAGGGCCATAAAGGTAGCTTAAAAACATCTTTTTGTCCCTTTCACCAAGCCATAAATTCTGTTCCGTACCTCATAGAAACAATAATTAAATCATAAATAAAAGGTTATAATGACAGTTTTGGAATAAGTAACCAGATTATATGAATTTGAGAAAAATGTGTCTAACTAGAATGCATTAAAGGTTTCCAGCGGACAAAACCAGCTTTCTAACATCCAAAACACTCAATTCTAGAGAACATATTCTGTTTAAATAATAACAAAGCTGGCCAGAGTAGTGGGTGCATAAATAAAAAATATGAATAAGTTGTAGGAGTCCAAATAGTCTTCACCATTGTGTTTATAGTGGCAGTTTGAACAGCAGGCAAAACTGATGGTGGCAAACATAATTTAAAAGCATTGCAATGTTGTTAATTAGAGAAGCAGAAAAGATTTGCTTCCATTTGCTGCAGCCTTTGCCACAGAAATTACAGAGATGTTAGGTGCCTGCATTAAAGAGACTCTCTAGGGCAATGCAGTCCAATGACAAATAATTTCTGATAGGACTATTACACTCAGAACTACCCGCCCTGGCTGTTAAATGCCCTTTGTACCCACTGAAACCATGCGACTTGCATAAGATGAAAATCAAAACGGAATTTGTCCTAGCTATAAAGGCATGAGTTTCATTTTCCTTCCAATTGCATAACAATTTTCACTTCTGGTTCAAAAACAGCCACACAAGCCCAGGTGATGCCTGTCAGAAACTTCAATGCTGCAAAGTGTTCTGTGGCATTTTTCTCCCAGACAGGCATGGTTGACAGCATAGTTTAAGGCTAACCCTATCAACATTAATTTCTATCAGGTTTCCATTTCTCATCAACCTTCCTATCCATACTAATGCAACTAGAGGTTGTAACTGTTAGGGGACATGGTGGGACACCACTGACGGGGTGCAGAGAAGACAGTCAGAAGCACAGAGTAACAACGCTGCATTCCAGATGTCTGAGACTCCACATCTACAAGCTTCATAACTTTTCCACCTTAAGTATTTGGCCGAAGGACAAACTTCTGGAACCTGCAAAGGAAGGACCAGGTAGAAACTTCATACAACCAAGCCTGAGCAGTTTCCCAGTCTTCTTTGGGAGTCACTTGTGTTTTCTGTCCCTTACCTTACTGAGGAATATTTGACTATTAAAACACTCATATTTATCATACCTTTTACTCTGAAGTGCCCTCTGTGTTCATAGATTCATAGATTTTAGGGTTGGAAGGGACCTCAATAGATCATCGAGTCCGACCCCCTGCATGGCA
>NW_005842376.1:1257384-1263952 GCF_000455745.1 Alligator sinensis
GCCCTTTCCCAATCCTCCGGGACCTGGCCCATGAGCCACGAGTATTCAAATATTCCCTCCAGTGGCTGCGCAATGTCAGCCAGTGCCTTCAGCGCCCTCGGATGGAGCTCATCCGGGCCTGCCGACTTAAACGCATCCAGTTCCTCCAAGTGCCTCTGCACCATCTCAGGGTCTACGCTTGGTAGTCTGGCATCCTGCTGCTGCCTCTCTACAATCTCAGTGAGAGCCTTGTCCTGCCCCTCACTTAGGAACACTGAGGCAAAGAACTCGTTGAGGAGTTCAGCCTTGTCCCCCCGTCCGTCACCAATTGCTTCTGCCCATTTAGTAGGGGTCCTATTCCACCCTGGACCTTCCTGTTACTCCCTATATATCTAAAGAACAATTTTTTTGTTATCCTTAACTTGTTAGATGATCCTATACATGTTAGGGGCCTTTTCCTCATACCATTTGAACCAATTTGATTTCATCATGTCAAAAGCTCCTCCCTCTTAAAATTTAGAAAATCATAAAAGGCAGCTGGCTGAACTTTTAGAATGCATTCTTTCTTTGTTCACTCCAAATTTTGCCACCCATTTTCCTTACCAACTGGGACCTCCCATCATTGTGATACGTTACCTTACATGGCTAGCAATAAAGAACTGTTTTAACGTAAAGGAGCTTTTTATTATATAATGAAAGCTATTCTAACCTCAATGTTAGAACATAGAAAACATATATCTAACATGTATTACTATCTGAACTGTCTAGCTCAAGCTAGGATAGTTTTAGGACATCCTTGGAAAATAATTAATAACTGGTTTATGTACTCACAAATAAAAAGATGCATGACATACAGAATATTCCAAAAGTGCCAGAATCTGACTTGTGGTTACTAGAAAGATCTCCCAAGCATGTTATTACTGTATGTTAGTTCTGTGGACGATATTGGTTTTTTATTTCTGGTATTTGATTACTAGAAAAATCTGTGTGATGCTAGGCACAAAGGGTAATGTACTGGCTCCACCAGGATCAATATTTCAGCAAAAATTAATATAATTTCTGCAATAAACAGTGTAAGAGAGCTGAAAAGAAGAAAAATATATGATATTGATATATTTTCTACCCTCCTCTTGGCAAGCTACATCACAAATTCTGTAGCACACTTTTTGTTGAAGAGATCAAGTAGATCAAATATTTCTGACCTGTGAAAAAATTGAAAAGTTTCCTAAATAGAAAACTTGTTTTGAAGCTTTCTTTGAAAATTCAGATACCTGAATAATATCATTCAGTTTTGTTTGCAGAATATTTGCAGATCAGTACCTAGCATTGGCTGATAGAGTGATGTAGATAGAACTATATCTTTGGGTAGTATATTTCTTCATTGTCCCTATCAACAGTAATCATCCTGCCTGGAGCAATGGGTTGGACTAAATGACTTCCTGAGGTCCCTCACAGCGCTATTTTTCTGTGGTACTAATTATATACATAGTACAATTTGTTTTCAGTTAAAAGCCATCTACTATTTTAGATAAAGAAGATGAATGCATCACTGGTATAGCCTTATATCTGAATACAAATGGATTGTAACTTCTTCTGTCTAGAAGGGGCATGTTTATAATACTAATTATTTGATAAAGTGTGATTAATGGGTAGGACACCATACTGGAGCCAAAAAACATGAGTTTTTTTCCAGGTTCTGCCCCTGTTTTTTTCTTAAGATGAGTCACTTCATTTGATTCCCCTCCTTTTCCTTTGTCTTTTTTTACTTTAGTTCTGAGCGTAAGCTCGAAAGGACAGAGAATGTTTCATATATATTAAGAAATTGCCTTGTAGAATGAACCTTTCAGTCTCAGGGCCTCTAGGTGTTTTGATGATACAAATAAATAACAATATATGAATGCTAAATACCATTTATAAAAATAACTTCTGTCTTAGCACCAAGAAAGCCATTGCTGAGGAGACCAATATTGAAACTTCACGTATACTGATCTTTTTCTGTGCCAAGAAACTGTAGAAGGAAGGCTGAGATTTGGCAACATGCTTCACCTCTTACTCAAACCCAGAATAGCAATGGCAAATAGGATGTAATCATGTCTTCTTTTCCAGCTAGGAAACCTTAGGTGCATCTACACCTGCAATTAGCACATAACAATAAATTCCAGCGCAGTTTGCTCCAGAGCTTTTTGCTCCTGCGGGCAGCATTTACATGTGCACCTGGGACTACAGCACATTGAACCGGGGTGGTGCAGCCCTGGGTGGCAGGGAATTCAGGGAGTCAGCCTGCCAGCCTGGGATTGCTCTGCCCCAGCTCAACCTGCTATGGAGGGGCTGGTTGGGATACAACAGTGCTCCAGTATAGGGCTAGCCAGCAGGCAGACCCCATACAGTAGCACCCTCATGCCCCAGCCACCATCTACATCTGCATTTTGGTTCACATAACTCCTCCACTGTAGGACAGTAGTTGACCTGGACAGTACTATCCTATGGCTGAGTTAATGAATTTACTGCTCCCTAATACAGGTGCAGTATGAAACTATGAAACTACGTGTAGACAGTGATGTTTTACTGAAGAGCTAATTAGTCAGCTCTTCAATAAAGCACACATGTAGATGCACCGAGAGTCTCAGTGGAAGGTGATCAGTGTGATGTGACATTTTTGTGTCTGTTCAGCAGTGCTCAGTGCTGAGCTATGTATGCTACTGACTGTCTTGATCCAATTTGAGTTGGACAAACTCAAAGAGACTTCAAGACTGCTTTTACCAGGTCTGAAGAAGCCACATATAGAAATAGTTTTAAAAAGGTAAAATAGTTTTAGCAAGATTATCTACCAAGAATAGGGACTTGGATAGCAGCAACCCAATCCTTGCTGGTTTATTTGGAAAAAGTAAACAGAAAATCTATCAAGGGTGGGCCTTTTACTTTAATATGACAGACAGGCACAAGTGGTAGAAATCATAGTATTGCAAAATGCACTGGGTTTGAAGATGGTCTTAGTCACCTTAACTGTGACTGACTCACTGGTTTGAGAATCCATATGGGACTTCATCTTGAAGAAGAATGTCTTTCCCTCAGTGTTTTAGCTTCAGGAATGATTGTTGAAGTCAATTCAATTACACTGGTATGAAGCCTGGGTATGCCAAATCAAGCCCAGGATATGAAAACAGTGTGTTATTCTGCACTAGAGGGAGAAAATGTGGAGTTTCAAGAACAAGATACTAATACTAATGCCTGTACTACACACTGCAGTGCTGTGTGGGATAGCTCATTTAGGCCTCAGTCAGATATCAGGAAGCTGTCTGCTCTAGTGGGGTTCATTCTCCATTACGATGCTCTGTGCTACCATGGCAATGCTGCTTCCTATACCTGAGCTAGCTGAGGTCTATTTATACTACATTGTAATCTGCAATGTAGATATACTTCAATATGGATTTTAAAGCAGACCTCCAACTTGGAACTTGAGATTCTTCATTGTTTTTTTCTGTTCATTAATCCAGAATGAATTTTAAAAATATCTTTACTGGTCATTAGGGCAAGTGTTCTGATCCACCAGAATTTTTCTATTTTTATCACAATATAGTCCATCTATGATCAGGACCACTCTTGCAAGCTTAAACATAGAATGAAAGAACAATTACAGTTCCCTATTATTAAGCCTGCTTAAAAAAGCAGTTATTTGCACTTTGCCTAGCATAGTATTAATGGCATTTATTAACAGAGTCTTATTCTAGTTTTCCAAGCTACTGTTTATAAGTGAAATGCAACCGTATTGATAATATACAGGTTTAAGTCATATTATTCATAGCTTAAGCTTCTGTGAGGCCTAGAGTCTATATCTGTCAGTGTGGTCTGTCAGTCTGTCAGTCTCTGACCAACAGATGTCTGCAGCCTGTACTCTCGTCTAAGAATTTGCAAAGTCTGAAAAAGGGAATAATACTTCCATGCCACACAGGAAATCATCAGCATTTATGAGGCATTCCAATGGGGATAATAATAAAAGATCAGATAAAATAAGTACTTAAACATCATAAAACATTTCATGTTTCTTTCTACTTTATCTCCATACAAGGTTCTGTCACTGTCCAACAATATTCTAATGATCTGATTTTCAAACATTTGTGCTTACTTTAAACTCTACATTGTATAATTTTACAAGGGTTCTGATTTAAAATATTACTATATAAAAATCAATGGCTTGCTATTTATTTGCAAACTAAACATTCTTGAAATTACTAGGTGTTTAAAAGAAAAGAAACCAATCATTTCATGAGTGGTTTAATATTGTTTCACCTTTAAAAATAGGTGTGGAATTTCCCCTGTTTATTAATTCATTGCAGAAGCAGATCAACAGAATGTGTGTTCCAGTGATGGATCACACTACTACATCACATGTATCATCAACTTCACGGCATTCTGATAATGTATTCGTACCTGAAATTACTGTAGTTTCAGTACAGACTTCTTTTTATGGAAATGAATGTAGTGATATATTACTCAAAGTATAGCACCTAACAAGATGATTTCTTGCATTGTGAGCTTTCTGGCTAGGGACAGAAATTACACATAAACCAGTATAAGTGATTGGAATATCTGTTCATTTGCTTATTGGTTCAAGCTACGCAGTTCAGATTAACCTGTGAAGATTGAATCAATTCAGCGCTGGGCTTTTTGATTGTCTGTACTTAGCCTAAAGGTGCAATATCTTCCCTGCCTTCAAACAGGAGTAAGCCAAGTCAGGAACCAAAGGACAAGGAGACAGCTCAGGAATGAGCCAAATCAGGAACCAAGCACTAAGCAGAATCACAAAACTACAAATTAAGAACATAAAAAATCTACTTCCCAGTCCCTTCTCTGGTCTTAAATTAGATCAGAAATAGCTAGTCAAGTGTTGTGAACCACCCAGTTAAATTTCAGGGAGGGGGCAGGAACAAGCCTCAGGCATTGACTGAGATCCTAGGCATGCTTTACTCAGCCCCCAGAAGCTGCAGAAAGGGTAGCAGGTTGGGGTGAGCCACTGGGGTCAGACTAGCTCCTGGGTTTGAGGCTGCAGTCTGACAGCATGATGTGAAACAGAATACTACCATTGAGACTCTGAGGTAATTGCATATTTATTACAATAGTTTATTATGCCCTCATAGGGATAATTAACTAGACAGACAACCTCCTTTTCATTGACAATTTATTCTATTATAAGCTTTAATATGTAGGCAGATGTGAACATACTATGTGTTTTCTCCATAGTTCTTTGCATACCATATATACATTTGCAGACCATTATTCAGGAAATAGAATAAAAAACTATTGGGCAAAGTCCAGATCTATCTGCTTGGCCACCTTAAATGTTATGATGCCTACAAATTAAAGCTCTGGTCCCAGAAGCATGCTTCAAAGAAAGAGGTTAGGAGCCTAAGCTTGCTAGCCAGTCATTAGGAAGAGTTAGAGTCCTCCAAAATTTGGTTCAGACAGCCCCAATGTCAAGTGGGGAACTGCCTAGAAGTACCCCAAAGGAAACATTGAGTACAAGTTTGTGTCTGAATGCCTGTACCTCCCTAGAAGTTAGGTACTTGACCCGGGGCTGCAAATACAGTACCTCTGTCCACTCAGGATTCACAGCATCAAGGACTAAATCCTATTCTTCCTCCAGGTACCAGAGACATTTTCATAGCCATGGTAACTTCAACTTTTGGCACTCATGCACAGTTTCAGTTCTATGAAGTTAGGCCTGACTTGCATGTTCTTCCTCCCTATGTTCAGTAGATTGTATTCTGTCTGCTTAGGTGATCAGGGGAAATAGAGTCCCTTGGGCACTCACATATCACGGGGGCACAGAAGGGAATCGGTGAGGTTTTATTCACCAAGGCACCCCCAGGGGTTACAAGAAATAATGGCCACAAGCTAGCAGAGAGCAGATTTAGACTAGACATTAGGAAGAACTTCTTCACAGTTAGAGTGGCCAAAGTCTGGAACAGGCTCCCAAGGGAGGTGGTGCTCTCCCCTACCCTGGGGGTCTTCAAGAGGAGGTTGGATATGCATCTAGCTGGGGTCATCTAAACCCAGCACTCTTCCCTGCCTATGCAGGGGGTCGGACTCGATGATCTATTGAGGTCCCTTCCGACCCTAACATCTATGAATCTATGAACACTGTGCAAGTCTCCAAACTTGGGTTGCAGAACAAATACAACTAGTGGGTATTTGTTGCTGAAGGAGGAAGGCCTTTCTACCTTTTAGCCTAATAGGCTAGCAGCTAAGGCGCTTACCCAGGGATCAGGAGGCCCAGCTTCTAGGGTATTTGCTTTAGGTAGCTTCCCTAGCTACTAGGCTACTGAGGGATGCCATTCACCTTTTAAGGTAAGTCTTCACACTAGAAGTGAGAGACCTAGTTTCTGGGCCATCCTCAGCCTGAAGGATTCAAACCTACATCTTCCAGCTTCCAAGCCACTCCCCAAAAAGGCTATATAAGAGGTTTGGGGGCATTCTCTACCACTCTAGTTAAGGCTAGGCCAGTAGGCATTGCAACATTCAAGAATCCAGGGCTCAGAGGCAAAGAAAAGGCAGTCCCTGATCCTATAGTCCACTGAAGGGGAGGGAAAGA
>NW_005842376.1:1264217-1269197 GCF_000455745.1 Alligator sinensis
GAGTGGAGGGTGCACCCATCCAGACTAATCTTTAGCCTGGTAGTTCGGGCACTGTTCTAGGAAGTGAGAGATGTGGATTTGAATCCTCTGAGGCTGATGAGGGCTGTAGCCACTTGGATAGTCTGTGAAAAGCCAGAAAATTTATATATGTATATTGTATGGCTCCTTTTATACAGTAAAAAAACTGAACCTGAGCTGACTGTGGTATGCTTTTGAGTGAAAGTAACCATGGCTTCCATGCTTTGCGCTGAACTCAATGCTCTTTATATTGTATTAGGTATGTTTTGAACAAGCCTAATGGGTATGTCCTCTACAGCCAGCATCCCACATTCATTCTGAACACTGGCAAGCTTAGGTGGGGTTTAGTTGCCCAACTCCTCACTTGGGGCACTTTGACATGTGCTCCGAAGCTTCAGCCAAGGGGATGAGGAACTTGCGGTCTGAAACATAGGCACCTACAGGGTTTCACGGTTACTGGAGCAGGGTTGACCTGGATTAGTTTTTATAATTTAGTTGCCTAGTTTATCAATCTGGTTTCTGTCCATGGTGATGAAAGTGTTACATTTAAATACATTTCTTGAAATAAATATTTGAGGTATGACTTCTTATAAAAATATTATAGGAGATGCATATGATACCTGTATAGGGTACTGTCACGGCTTCTTGCTTAAGTCACTTGGCTTACTGGGCCATATTCTCATTGACAACTACATGAACCATATAAGTGAAATCAGAATTGAATCTAGGAACATTTTCTTAATAGGAAGAGCAATAAAAACCACTACCCTGCACTACCTGAAATCATTTAAGATACTCTAGCTCTACATCCATTTAAAATTTAAAACTGGCTTACTTCTTCCAAATATGAGCTCATTTTGAAGTGGCTCATGGCTTGTAACTGGAGATACTGAAAGATATTTGGTTAAAGGAACTAACACAAAGAATACTAGGAATACACATACAAAGAACAACAGCCTGACTGAAAGCTGGCAAACACCTATTTTGTTAGAGACGGAAAAGTGGAGCTACTTTTGAGACTTATAAACCACAATTTATTTTTGTTGTCACTGCCTCTGCTTAGATGTCTCTAAATAATATCCTGTGTCTTTTTCCAGCTCATTTCTCTCTTAACAAGGAAATAACCTGCTCTAGGAGCCCAAAGAATACTTGACTGCCTGAAAGTCACTAAAACGTGAAGCAGCTGTGAGTATAACTTGGCTCGTGCTATACTTGGATGCAAACTACAAATACACAGTCAGCTCAGGTTCAGTTTTTTACTGTGTGAAAGGAGCCATACAATATACATATATAAATGTTCTGGCATAGTTTAAAATATTCCGAATCAGAAGAAGACACTGCCTTTGGCAATGTTGGATCATCCAGATTAGTTGGAATTGTTATGCTGAAGGCTGCCCAAAGATGAAAACAAGCAAGCCTTGCTCTATGGATAAGCATAAAACTTGAAGAAGTCCATGAGTAAGTTAGTCTGCCTTCATTCTGAGTAAGTGAAAAAAGCAATTAAGCTCCTTTAGGGAGTAAGGAGCTGAAACAGTGCAAGCCATTGCCTACATGAAGGCCTGAGCAAGAACTAACTCAGGGAGTATAAATGATGTTTCCCCTTTTCTGACTGCAAGTACAGGAGCTGGAGCACTGATTGGATTGAAGGTTTGTGCTTTTGTCTGTATGAGTGTGTGCACATATGCATGCATGCGTGTGTGTTTGTGACAGACAGCATGAGGGGGATCAAACAGGGAACAACAAAAAGCAGACAAGGGACTACATGAGAAGTTTTAGTAAGAGGGCCCTTAAAGGAAGGCATAGGAAAGCTGCCTTTTGGAACAGTCCTCATTGGAAAGACAGGTTTTGAAACAGGGAGCAGGAAACTCCTCCTATTTGATTCTAATATGGTCAGGGAAACTGCACTTTGTTTATATGCTTGCACATAGGCAGGATTGCATCAAAGAAATATGTGGCTCATAATTTTTTCTCCTCTGACCAGAAATAACCTGGCTGGTCCCCAAATACTGCTAATCACTTGGGTCAAAGAGGCAACAGTATTATAGTATCAATGGTAATGCCCTCTGTAAAAGCTGTTCATGTTAGCAAACCTTGCTCTGCTTGCCTAATAGGGCATACCCTATTATGCAAGACACATTGGCTCGTAGAGTGACAGATGCACCTGGGAGAGTTGTAGACCCATATGGGGTTTCCCATGTTCGCTGATACAAAGAAAGAGTGTGTTAGTATCATATCAGTGTGGTAGTAAGTGGCCTGATGAACAGAGATCCTTAAGTAATGCCCAAAAGGTGGTTTAATAGATTATTTGGTATTCTGTGAATAAATGTCAGATAAGCTCATCTGAGGAAGAATTAGAAGTACTTGATAGTCATAAAAAAGTTTGCCTCAAGGACTGCATATATAGTAAATGTCTTCCTACCCCAGTGCCTTCAAGGTATTATTTCTATTTGGATTTTAGGTTGGTGCAATCACTTTTCAACAGCTGGCTATCACCACTACACCCCATTTCAAAGTCCCATAATGCAATAAACAAGAAAACCTATATTTCAAAGGAGACAACCTCACAGAGTGATATAAATAGTAGTAGAGGCCCCATGAAATGACAATACACTGCTCTTCTCATCTATATTGGTGGAAAAGTCTAATTAATTTGGCAGATTTCTCAGATCTTCAGTGATAACATCTGTTATTATGGAATGATCCAATACAGCCATCTGTCCTTCTACATGCAAAACAAATGAATGAGCAAAGATTTAATATTTTTTGTCAGAAAAGGATAGGAATAAGCATGTTACCAATCCATAGCTGTGCACTTCAAGGTTAAATGCTGAAGTAATGCATAGAGTCATGTGCCAGATTGCTACTGGATGCTGAGTGCCAGAACACTGTTTGAGCATGATTAGAGGAAAATAACTTTGATTGGACCGTGCTGGTTCATTACATTTAAATTATAAACCATTTTATCTAGTCCAATCATAACCTATCCCAACTATACCCCTGAGACATACTCTTTATGCCAAGAGGATCTCCAATGAAACCATCTTAGGCTTGGTCTACATTACAAAACTGTCAGCCCAGCTATATAGGTCAGGGTGGGAAAAATCTCCTCTAAGATGGTGTAGCTATGCCAGAAAAACTACTGGTTTCAACATGATAATCCTGAAAGAAGAGAGCTTTTGTTGATTTAGCATATGTTGCTGGGGGGAAGTGATACATCTATGTTACAGAGCGAAACTAAAAGAGCTATACCACCTGGTGCATTTGGCCATCCAACAGGACCAGAAGCAGGCATTATAGTATAGATGAGACCTTAGGCAATAGCTCTCAAATATTCAGAATCAGATGTTTGACACAGGTCCTCAATATAGCCTCTCTTTTTGCCTTCACGGTTTCAGCAACCAATAGCTGTGTATAAAATACGGCCGTGTGAAGCTTTAGGTGGTGATTGATTTGGAGGAGATTCAGCCCGATTTGGTGGCCAAATCTCCAAATCCGAATCAAATCAAGGGACAAATAAAAAGGTTGGAATTGATTTGAAGCTCTCTGAATCTTTGGAAAAAATTCAGAGAGCTTCGATGATTTGGGCAGTCCCCGGTGGCTGCAGCAGGGAGCTGGAGCCGGACTTGGAGCCGGTAAGTAGGGAGCGGTGGATGAGGGGGGCAGAAGGAGGGGGGAGGGGACCATGGGGCCCATTCCTCTGCCAGGCCCCATTCCCTGCCTGCTCCCCCAGCACCCCCTCCCCCATGGCTGCCCTGCCAGCCCCAGCTCCTAGTGCTTTAAAAAAAAGCCTCCACTCACTGGGTGCTGCTGGGTGGAGGGGGCAATCCCCGCTGCCCCTCACTGCCCCATGCTTCACGGGGGGCTCTGCATGAGCCCCCCAATCCCGCCTGCTGTCCCAGCCCCGTCACAGCTGCCCCGGCCGCCCCAGCTCCAGCCCTTAAGAAAAAAAATACTGAGAAAAACCCCGAGACTCACCAGATCATGCAGCAGCCTCAGGGCTTCAGGGGGTTCATGCAGAGCCCCCCACATAGTGGAGGGTAGCGGGAGGCAGTGGGGATCACCCCCACCAGCAGTTTTTAGTTCTTTAAAAGGCAGGAGATGCGGTGGGTGTGGCAGCACCCTGGTGAGTCAGGGCTTTTTTTTTTTTTTAAAGTGCTGGGAGCTGGGGTGGGCGGGGCAGCCATTGCCAGGGCTGGAAGAACAAGCGGAGGATGGGCCTGTGTGATTCAGAATCACCGAATCAAATCACTGTCCCCCGAATTGGTCAAATCTGCATCCAAAGTAAATACTAGCTGCTTTGTACAGGCCTAGTATAAAGTATTATGCAGGCACTATTTATGCAATTTAGCTAGGTCAGAATGTTCAAGTGTGTCTACTACTTTTGGATTCCCAAACTGAAAGACTCAAACTTCACTTTTCAGCAGTTATAGGGTGTGTCTACACATTTCTCTATGGTGATGTAGAGATGGGCTACGTCACCATGTGACACGCTATGGCAACTCTGGGCATGTCCAGACAAGCCTGCACGTGCCTCTTGCAGTGTCTCAAACCCCTTTGAGATGCTGCAAGAGGCAAATGCAGGAACAGGAAAAGGTTCCCCTCCACAGCAAATTTGCAGCACAGGGGCAAAATTAGACCCCTAGATATCCAGGGGTAAAAAAAAATGGAGCTAAAAAGAGCGGAACAGGGCATGGTCCTGGACCATGCCCTGAGGCAACCAGAGGCTGGCTCCTCTACAGAGGCACTCTGGCTATCAGGGCATCTCTGTGGTAGGCCCTCACCCTGGTGCTGAAGCACGCTGTCTGCCTTGCATAGGCAGGCAGTATGCCAGCAGCAGAGTCCCAGTGCCAGTAAGTAAGGAGTCATGGAGGCTGGAGGAGGGGGAGGAGACTATGGGGGGACCCCCGCTGGCCCTGCCCGCTCTCCCAGTCCCTCCAACCCCTGCCCTGCCCAGCCCCATCC
>NW_005842376.1:1269251-1269585 GCF_000455745.1 Alligator sinensis
CCCCGGACCCCCCGACCCCTGCCTCATCCAGCCCCATCCCCCCCAAGGCCTCTGATCCCTGCCCCCCCAGCATCCTCACAATTAAAAAACAAACAAACAAACAAAACCCCACCCCCCAGCACTTACGGGCAATTTGAGCTGCCATCTGGGTCACTGAGACCCCACCCACACAGTGCAGGGCAGGGTGACAGCCCCAGTGGCCCCAGCCTGGGCCCTGCTGCCCCCGCTGCCCTGTGCTGCCCAGAGGGGCTCTGCCAGGAGGCACCAGCACCCCACCCCCAGCTTCTACTGTGAGTAGAGGCATTTTTGTCTTTGTCTTTTTTTTTTTTCAAAG
>NW_005842376.1:1269615-1303637 GCF_000455745.1 Alligator sinensis
GCAGCCATCAGGGGCCGGGGTGGGGCATGTGGGCCTGCAGGGGTGGTAGCCCCTGCAGGCCATTTGGCCCCTCTTGAGGTGGTTGTTACCTCTGTGGGGGGGCTGTTACCGCTGTGGGGGCCATAGCCCCTGTTGGGGGGGCCATAGCCCCTGTGGGGGCACAGCAAAATATATATTCATGTATTCATGAATTTATGAAACATGTATTTAGAGTTCACTTTATTATTATGATAGAGACACTGCTAGGCTTCAAAATTGGTTTAACACTGTAGATATATCAGTAAAACATTGCCCAGCTGATCACTCTCTCTTTGTCTTACTCTCTCTCCCTCTGTATATAGTGGTCTTTTTGTTTCAATTGTGGAGGAACATGGATTTTGGGGTATTTTACAAAGTGACTTCGGGATTTTTTTATCAGGGATGTTTCAGTTTTCCAATAGGGAACACCAGAATTCCTGCTAGGGAGACCAGTGGCAGGACCCTGCCTGCTCACAGGTGGCACCTTGAACCCAGCTGGCTGTGGCTGACCTCCTGGCCAAATGGTCCAGGAGGACATGCTTTGACAGTTCAAAGGCCACTACACTGGGAACATCTTCTGGGTGATAGGTACCCAGATGGCCGGGCAGGGGCACAAATGGAAGTAGTGCCACAGTAGGCCAACTCTGCAGCCACAGCCCACTAGCAGATGCCTCATCTGAGTCTGATAGGTGCACAGCAGGTCACAGGCAGGCAGCAGCCCCCACTGCCAGACTGCTGCACTGGGTAAAGGGTGCAGGGAACTCTCAGGGCTGCTTCATCAGTCCAGCTGACACAAGGGGTAGTGTCCGCAGGTACCAATTGGCCGAGTCCCAGAAGCTTCTGAGAGTGAGTAACCCTGAGCTACTTGTCAGGGCAGCTTTTTGTACTGATGGGGCCAGGACAGGGCAGCTTTTTATACTGCTGGGGACAGCATAGGTGCTGGCCCTGGGCTCTAGCTCCCCCTGGCTGCAGATCTGGGAGGAGCCTGGCAGGGTTATTTTGCCCCAAGTGGCACAATTTGCTCCACAACAAAGTGCTTGTCCAAGCATGTGCGCTGAGGCAAAACGCCCCAGCTCAAATTTGCACCACTTCTATTTGAACTGCTGAAAGCACATGTGCTTGCATGTTTGGATGTGCCCTATGGGTCTACATGATTGCCAGCTACATCACCGTAGCGACACACTCCCCAGGTATAGCATGTTGCTATGGTGATGTAGTAGCAAAATCTAATGGTGAGCTATGCGCACAGCGCAGTAGCCACCTATACTGTGCCTTGCTTTTGTACTTCCAAAAGCCTTCAAATGAAACAAAAGCCTTCAAAATGGCCTTGAAACAAAACAAGGGCACTCAAAACGTTTTGAAAGTTTTGAAACGTTTTGAGTTTTGAAGCCAGGCTTACTTGGCTTCAGCACCAGTCCCAGCCGGCAGCAGGAGCCTGCTGTCATTCGGCAGGCAGATTGGGGGCCTGCCCTCACCCCCGGGAGGGCTGCGGGGCTGTGCTGGACTCCTTGTGGGGTGTGTGAGACCCCCCAATCTGCCTACTGGATGACAGGAAGCTGGTGCTGCCAGCTGGGATCTATGCTGGGCTCAGCCCATGCCAGGAAGATCGGTGCTGCCACTGGCCCCAGCTGGCAACACCAGTCTCCTGTCATCCAGCAGGCAGATCGGGGCTCACCCACACCCCCGGGAGGGCTCTAGGGGTTGTGTTGGACTGCTCCAAGGAGCGCAGGCCCCCGATCTGCCTGTTGGATCACAAGAGGCTGGGGCTGCCAGCTGAGGCCAGTGGCAGCACTGATCTTCCCGGCACTAGGTATAGATTAGCCTATGGGTGAAACGTCTAAACAGCATTGAAACAGCAAAACAGTTTTGATAAAACAAAATGAAATAGTGCTTTTGAAACTAAATAAAACTTGAAACAAAACACTGTTCCATCAAAACATTGAAACGAAAGTTGAAGAGGAACAGTGCTGTTTCGCACAGTCCTAGTAGACAGGACTAAAAAGGAAATGCGTTAGATGGCAGTAGTAGTACTAGTAATAATAGTGATGGTGGTAGTAGTAGTATATAATTAATATCTCTACACTGCATTTGCTTCCACCACTCCTCTTCAGATTTGGGAGCAGTTGTAGAGGCAAATGTAATAGCCTTATGGAAAATGTGCATTGCACTCTACAGAGGAAAGCCCATCAGAATTAGAGGGATACGAACAGAAATAAAATCCATCTCTCACAGAGCACTTTTAATTCACAGACCTCAAAATGTTTTACTAAATGTGTGAGCATCATTATTTCCATTTTACAAATGGGGTAATTGAGTCATAAGGAAATAAAGTCACCCAGGAGGCAAATAGAAGATCTGGGAATAGATGCTGCTAGGTAATGCAAGAAAATTATGAATGTCATGATATCATCTATTTCCTTTAAAGCTGCAGCTCCTGATTAGGTGAGAATCCTAGCTTTCATTAATTTCTATTGTCTGCAGTTGCAGGAAAAACTTGAAAATGTGAACTCTAAGGCTAAGTATAGACAGTCAAAAATCCTGAGGCTGAATTGATTCAGTCTTCACAGGTTAGTCTAAACCGTGTAGACTGAACCGATAAGCATGTGAACAGACATTCACTTTTGATCCCCAGTTGCAGAGACATGCTTGCAGTGGCCCAGGCCAGAAGCCAAGGGGATGCTAGAGCACAGCTCCCTGCTCAACTGGAGCAGACAGCTTGGACCAAAGCTAAGCCACCCACCCTGTGGAGGGTGGGGAGGAGGTGCAAAGTATCCTGGGCTTCTGGGGACTGAGTTAACTTGAACCTGGAGGAGATCTGGGACAGTAGTTAAATGAACCAATTTAACCTAAATCAGTTACAGCTGATACCACATCCATTCAGGTTTATCTTACACTGGTTTTAGCCATTTTGAAAGTGGTTTATGAGCACTGAACTTCTGTTGTGTTACAGATTTGAACCAATTTCCAATCACTTATATTGATTTATGTGTAACTTCTGTCCCTCACCTAAAGGATCAGAGAACAATAAAAATAATTCAGAATGCGTTATGTTCCTTCAGTTCATAGGACTTTTAAGCCAGTAACTTGATTTTTTAGCATCTACTTCATTACTTTTGAAGGCTTGATGTGGACCATACTTCACCAAATACAGCAGGACAGATTACCAAGCACAGTGGTTTCCAGTATGCAATCATAAGCCCCAATATATTGTAAAGGCACAAGAGTAGGCTCAGAAAAAAGGTATACCATGGCAGAGGCAACTTCTCTTCATTGTGTCATAGTGAAAATCAATTGTCAGTGTACAGATTCATTTCCAGGCATATTCAATTTCTTCCTTTTTCTGTTAAAATGGTAACAGGGATGCCATTGCCAGCCTGAGAGGTGAATTTTGTAACATGACCTGTTGGGGAGGACCCTGGTATAGGACCCTGTTGGAACATGAACTGAGTCTATCAACTACTTTCTCAGGAACTGGGTTTTGTGATGGCACACTTTTTATTTTCATTTTGCTTGCAAGTTTAAGTTTAAGAGATTTTACCTATTTGTTTATCAGTTTGTTTCCCCATGTACCATACCTATTTTTCATGTTTTTTTCTCTATTCTGGTTCTGTTGATTTCCTTCCCTGTTCTCCTCTTATTCACAAGCTTGTTGCATGATTCCCAGCTGGTCTATGCTGCACTGAATTTTTGTTTTGCCTTCATTTTTATTGATTTTTCAATAAAGAAAAATAAAGATATTCCTTGCAGCCAGAGAGAAATGTGATAATGAAGAGAGAGGCATGATAAAAACACCTACTTTACATTGGCAAATAGCCCCAGAGCTCAACAATGGCCACCTACAAGGGCAAGACCAATTGCCTTCATCTCACAGCTTTTCGGTGCCACGCATTTGTTACTGGGATTGAATTTTTGCAAAGGACAGAAGGAAATACATTTTAAAAGATAACAACATTGGGTCCAATCCAGGTTCCCCAGAAATCAATGGAAAGTCTCCCATTGATTCAAATTAGAATTGGATCGGTCTGTTTCTCTTGCTCACAAATATTAAAATAACTCTTCCCACAATCAGTAATTGGCATTTGACTATCAAACAATATTCATGAAAGAAGTTGGCATGTGCCTCAATGGCCCAGCTGGCAAGAGTGGATGGGCTTCATTAGAGAAGATTTCCCAACAGTTGGCATGCCAAAATCATGACATAAAAATAACTTATGCTCAATGTAAATTAAACCACTCTTCCAGTTCAAACAGACATCCCTCCAGGGATGGATTTGATCTGCACTGACATTTGGCATACAGTGAACACAATCACTATACGAGAGAAAAAAAACACACAACACAGATGGGAAAACATTGCATTCATGATGACAGAATAATGGCATCACTTCAGGCCTAGTATTACCAATAAGATGAGGAATCCTGAAGAGACAGAGGTTCCAGTTCTAAGATGCACAACTAAGGCTAAGTACAATTCCATGAGAGTTTAAATTTAGATGAAATGTGGCTGTTTGGGAACTGAACAAGCATTCATAAATGTAGACCCCCAAATTTGTTGCTCTAGCTATATCACTTGTATCAGTTTGTCTGTTCAAATTATGCAGTTCAGATACAGGCAACACTCAATCCCCTGAAATTCCAATCAGGAAAAAAATGCAAGCTAAACAACAGAAGTGAACCTCCAGTATGTTCTTCAGTTCCTGCTGCAGCTCTCATAAACTTCTAAAATTTGAACTTTCTAGGGCTTTCTGCCCTATAAAGATGTGTTGGATGTTTAGATCAGGCCTGGGGTTCCCTTTGTATCCATAACACATCCTGAATGCTATAGGGATCTATTGTATTGAGAGAAAAAACAAGATTAAGTCCAGTACCTTGAAAATAAGATTCCCATCCGAGGGTAGAGGCAAGAGGAAGTTGGGAGGAAGGATTAAGCTAAATCAGATCCTACACACATGTTCAGGGTTAATGCCTTGGATAGAATGAGATGGACAGAGGTAGTAGCAGAGTGCATGAGTTAATTTGTACTTAGTGAAGTGTGCACATTAAGCAGAGCTTTGACTAAGAAAAAACTTCTATCAGTTTTATAAGCCCCATGTAACATTAGGTTCAGAGGCCTTTAAAACACAACAATTAATGAACTCCTACTGGCCACCCCCAGCTTCTCTCTTAAATGACACATGAGCCCTTGTCCCACAAAGATTCATTTAGCTGCAGAGGTGCCAAGTTCATGGCGCCTCTCAGGAAAAGGGCTGTCACCTGAAATACGTAAAACTTTCCACATGTCCATCATTTTAGCCCCATCCTGGCAAAAATAAAAGTCAGAGCCTATGTTTAGCTGTTCCCTTCTTTAATTTGTGCAGTGTCATAAGTCTTATTTCCCCAAGCAGGAAATATGTGAAGATTCATCAAAGACTCAAATCCATGAACTTCCCAGTACTTTCTCAGCAAAATAAAAGCATTGTGTAAAGTTTTACATTAGTAAGATGGGGGGCAAGAGAGGGTTGGTTTATTTGGTTTAGTTTTTACTTTAATGTTCAATAAGGTGAACATCAAAGGGAGTTTTGCCTGAGGATATAATGTATCAATGTAAAGTGAGTTTGGACCTCTGAATTTGGCCCACAAAATATAGCATTTTATTTGTTGGTATACTCTGAATACAATACTCTAAATAAAAGGTAAACTGATTAATATAACTGAATACTCTGCCTCTTCCTGAGTTTAGGGAGGCAAAAGTGAGTTCCTTGGCTGGTGGACCAAGAATAGAAGCCTCAGAGAAAGCCCAGTGACTCCTATACATTTTATGAGAGGACTTATTAGTCTTTTCTTTTCCCTTTAGGTCTGTTGTTTTGGGGCGTAGAATAACACCAATTTCCCATGTTTGAAATTAGAGTAGGGATAGATTTTGGGTGCATGTTGTGGGTATCATGCTAGTCATCTGAAGTAATTTGTCCATCTTTACTGGACAAGGCAAAAGCCTTGGTATCCAGTGGATTTGCTATGTTATAACATGCACATGGTGTTCCAGTTTGGAAGGTTGCCTTGTGTAGGGACTTCTTCAATATAATATAATTCATTAAAGTAGAATAAGAATCAAGGATAGGAAACAGCATTCTTACAAGAAGGTTGGGAGCGGTACTGGAGTACCAAATGTCTGTTATGAAGGCAGGCCAACCTTTGATCACAACATCCTTAACTCTTACATAAAGGGAGGATGGTAGTAACACAGGATGCCAAATGGGATTAACAGGAGATGGAGGTAGCATTTGGATTGGTGTTCCACCAGGTGATACAGATTGCAGAAAGAAAGATGATCCACACTGGATGTTTATTGTTGGATAGTTTCCTAGAAGTTTCATAGTTTCATAGTTTTAGGGTCGGAAGGGACCTAATAGATCTTCTAGCCCGACCCCCCGCCAGGGCTTTAGTTTAAAATTAACTAACTTAATGGTCTAGTGAAATCATGTTCCTGGTTCTTGCCTTTTCCTCCCTATGATGTCCAACATTGGCAGATCTGGGATTTTGAAAAGGGGGGTGCAGACAGTGTGGTGCATCATCACATATAACACAACATACATTTTTCTCCAAGTAAAAAGAAACTAGAAAATTTACTAATATGCTAGGGATTTAGGGATATATTATTCAATTTAAGATCAAAGTGAAAACAAATATAACTTTATTGGAATGATCATTCATTTGCTATATAGCACATTATGTATTAATAAAGCCAACAAACTGGGCAAACAAAATCAAGATATGTTGTTCATTTAGTCTTGTAGGCTGCTTGTACATGCCACAGGGGTTTAATTTGGTTTAGTTCTCCCTAAATTGAAACAGTGGGTGTTTAAAAACACCACTTCAATTTAGGGAGAATTAAACTAAACTAAACTTCCATGGTGTGTACACAATGGTGGGGGCCCAATCTTTAACTGCCTCTTTGGTGGTGCTGGGGGGAGGGGGGGAGGAGCAAGCTGCTGGTGGGCCCAGTGGGCCCTGACCTGTGTGGGTGCCCCCCAGGTGGCTCCTGCCCACTGGCACCCAGCCCAGGCAATCCCACGGGGTACTGCGACCATGGAGGGAAGCACTAGCCCCACCAGAGCTGTGAAGGGAAGCACCAGGTCCTCCTGCAGCCATGGGGGGAAGCACTGGGCCCCTGCAAAATTCAGGCAGGCAGGCAGGCAGGCAGTCTCCAGAGAGGAAAAAAAATGATCAGGCTCGCTGCTTTTTATTTTTTTTCTTCATGGTGCCTGCCTAATGTCCCAGATAAATGAGCATTGCATAGCTAATGTGGAGAATATTATATGCAACTGGATTAGTATTAAATTTATGGATTAATACAGGGGTGCTCAATCCCTGACCTACAGGCCAGATCTAATCCAAGAAGCCATGTCATCCAGCCTGTGAGGCTGTCCATAGGTCCAAATATTTGGTAGCATGGGGGGCAGTGGCACTGCTCCCCTGTGCAAAATTACTAGATCCAAGGAGAGCCCCTTGGGCCAGATAGCATAGTCCTGTGCACTGGATTGGGTACATAGCACATGAGGCAAGGGGGCTAGGCAGAGTTAGCATGAAGTTTCAGGGTCCTAACCCAGCACACAGGGAAGGTGGGAGCTTGTGAGCTTTTATCTGGCCCACAGGCCAACCCTATATCATGCATCTAGCCTGCAGTGTCAAAACACTGGTTTAAGATACCACTTTTTATAAAAAAGAAAGGGACTGCCTATTATTTTGAGGCCAGAAATACAACAGAAGGTAGCACCTGGATGCAATGGATGGAATTATATTATATGCAGTTATATAACCCAAAGGAGGCATTCTGTCATGTCCTAGATCTTTTAAATTTAGTGGTACCTGCTACAGATGTAAGGCAGCTGCCATTTTGTACTTCGGTTCATATGCAGAATTTTATGGAGAAGATCTCATCTTGTCCTGAGGGACACTTTACATTTTCTCTTTGTTTATTGTTTATCTTGCTCTGAAATAAGATGTTTTGCTGTATGGAAACAAACAGGAAGCATTCAACTTGGAGAGAGAAGCAGAGAGAATGCCTCCAGGGACAGATGTTACGCTTTCACTTCTTTTATGGTGCAGCGTGTGCTCCTGCAGTACTCATCTCTGACTGCTAATGAATGTAGGTGGGAAGGCCCAGTGCTGCTTTGGCTTTCCTCATAATCAAAACCATTTGAAAATAAATCCATTTTTATAGCACTCATGGAAGGGCATACATTATTCAAGATACCAGGTAAAATAATTTCTGCACTGACCACAAATTAGATTTGTTTCCTCTATCAGAGAAGAAGACAGTTTGCAGACAAATTGTATTGCCAGCTTTATTGATTGTTTTAATTATGGCATTCAAGCCAGATACTACAGGAAGGAGCCAAGTATATCATTATATAAATAATGCACATATGAAACTCATGGGAGCAACAACATAATTAATTGTAAGTAGTGTAACTGATATATTACAGAAGAGAAATTAGGAATGTTTTGCCACTTGTTGTAAAATGTAGCCAGAGGGCAGCTCATTACCATGTTAACTATTGTCAACAAGTTACAAACTGTCTACAATTTGGCTTGCAGTTTTTTGCTTTAAAGTCTCATCTTCACTATGAAACTTATGGGCTGCATCCTGAAATTATTTAGGTAATACTCCAAGAGGTTTCCCTGATAAGTTTTTTTTTCCAAATAAAGACATTGGGATTTGACCCATTAATTGCATGTGTATTGTTTCTTTCCTCCAAGCATGCAAAAACTCCATAAAGACTTACTCCATACACCCTGGCTAGGGACAGAAGTTGCACATAAACCTGGTTAAGTGATCAGAAACTGGTTTAAACCTGTAACAACAGAAGCCCAGTGCACATAAGGCAGTTTCAAAATGGTTGAAACTAGTTTAAGTTAAACCTGGTTGAATGAAGTCTGTAGTATCAGACTTAACTGATTTGGGTCAAACCAGTTTATGAAACTTCTGTCCAGGACCCCTTCCTGGTACAAGTTAAATCATAGTCCCTCAGCATCCCAGTATGCTTTGCAGCCCTGGGCTGGGCTAAGCAGTCTGTTCCAGAGAGCAGGGCTGGCCCTACCCTTCTGCTCCTGAGCTGGAGCAGAGGGCTGGCTGACAAGAGGGGGGGACAAGCCCAGCTGGGGATGCAGCCCAGTCTACAAGGGGGACTGCCTACCTCCAGGAAAACCCCGACTGGGATCTGGGGCCAGGGAGGGAGGTTAAACTCACTCAAACTTACTGCTGGCTGCAACTGTGGACCACAAATCCCAGAGATACCTGGAGACAGGAAGAGGAAGTGATAAGCAACCCTGCAAAGTCCTGTAGCTGTGATTTTGGACTACAAATCCTAAAGATCTCAGGGGCAGCAGGAAGAGGAAGCAAACACACACCCCATGCTAGCTATATGCCAGAAAGCCATGGCCTAACGCCCCCCTGACTTCTGGCCTGAGCCACTTCATGCATGTGGCTGCATTTCCTGAGTCAAAGGTAAATGTCTGTTCACTTCTGTCTCAGTTTAATCTCTGCAGTTTAGACTAACCTGCAAAGACTGAATCAATTCAGCCTCAGACTTTTTGACTGTCTGTACTTAGCCCCTGATAAAGTAAGCATATTTATAACCATTTTCAGATGGGTCATCCTGGAAACATACAGAAATAGGTAGGACTTCAAAGGGGCCACAACTTGGTCTCCATTTCTTCATGCATAGGCATTACTCAGACCCCATTGTGAGATTGCATTTGAAAAATTTCTGTCCAAGGCCTACCCAAAAATCATAGAGAAAGTAGCAGGTCTGGAAATAGATACCAGGAATCCTCTCTCTCAAAACAAGATTCTAGTCCTACACAAGACAATAAGACAGCCTCCAATGACTTCAGCGGAGTCAAAATCTCGATGGAACTGCTATTCGCTAACCACTAAGGGCACTGCATCTCCTCTTGAAGAGTCTAAAAATGCATGATAATGGGGTTATAAAACTCACCTTGTGCCTCAGGCCAGATCCAGATGGTAGAGCACCTAAGCAGGGTGGATCCAGGCTGGGGTACAGGGCAGTGGTGATGGCAGTAGCCACCATGGTGACTGCAACATAGTAACAGTAGGGGAAGCAGCTGTGGGCCATGTGGGCCCTTGCTGTGGCAGAGGTGTGCAAGCAGAGACCAGCCAGGTGCCCTCAGGGCAACCAGCAGCTGTGTTGCACAGTCTTTGCTTTTCCTTTTCCCACCAATCATCATGTCTGCCAAGGCCCCAGGCCTCTGGATTGTGCAGAAGGCCATGCCTGCAGCTAGCAATGTCCTCAAATTTCCTGGCCTGTGAGGCCAATTGGAGCAGCTCCCTAGACTGGATCTGGCCTGCAGGCCATAGGTTTCACATCTCTGTGCTATTAAATATGAAATGTGAAATTAAATAGGCCATGATATACAAAAGCCTACATACTGACATTGGGTTAAAGAAGAAAGGCAGTAACAGTCTGTAGCAATGATGGCATTTAATCCTTGGTCCACCTAACTGAACCTGTGTATTAAAAAGCCTAGAAAAATTAATCTCACACATTTTGCTATGTGCTACAGCAAGCATAAGTGAGGTAAGGATGGACTGGCTGCCTTAGTAAAGAGCTTTTTGGTGCTATTTTAAACATTTTGAAAATTTTGTTTTGCATTGTTATAACACCGTTTTTAACTGTACAAAAAGAAGCAATGAGTCAGGCCAACAGTAACAGGACAGAGGGTCTTTCGCATCTACAGTGGGATAGTTTATTTTAATCCAACCCTGATCAGTGGTGACTGAAAGTTTATATCACCCAGTGCATGGCTGTGGGCCTGTACAAAATGACACTTGAAAACAGATCCACAGATAACACAGATATCCACAGATAACAACATCCTTCAGTGTAGTTACCATTCACTTTCCCACAAGCTCTCTTGTTGATAATCTCAGTGGAGAGGTCATGGGCTGAATGGTGGCAAGTTTGAACTTGAAGTTGTTTTTCTCTACACAGTTTGAGGAAAAGTGGGAGGACATCATGGAATAGATTGTGCTGCTATTGCCTGGTCTACAGGAGCCTATGGTTAAGGGCTCCCCAGAATTGTCAAACTAAGTTCTTTCATAAATACTAGATTAACACACACACAAGAACAATAGTTAATGGAGAGTCATTATTAAAAATGTATAAGCACTGAAAAGATCTTTTGAATGTATTTTTTCAAAATCTTAAATAAAATACATCATTATCATATGTAAGTATTCTTGTGATTGAACATTTTATGAGTCTTTCATTTAAAATGTTTTCACTCTCCAATACTTCTGTCAGATGCAATAGTTCTTATTATATGCATTGTATATGTTCATTAAAATAACTTTGGATCTGGATATTACTAAGGCACAAGATTCAATACTTGAAGAATTTTCATGACTTACCTGTTGTTAAAGTACCTGAAGACATTGCTTTTGCAAGACATAAAATATCTACAACATATGCCAATAAACCAGAGCTGTGACACCCATCAAAATCAAAAGATCTTACAACAATCATTTGAATATTCCTGTAACATCTGTCTACCAAAGATATTAAGTAGCCACAAACAGTGACAAATTTGGTTCTATACGTTTAATGTTTACTTCATTTTTTAAAACAGCATTTAAATGGGGTGTACATGCTGAAAATGCAGATATACAGAATGTAATGACAAATGCATTTTTTCAAACATTTAAATTAAAATATAAATTAAAAAAAACTCTTGGCTATGTGCCTATAAGTTGTTGAGAAAATATAAATATAAAATAAAGTTTAGTCTTCTGTAAAGTTTGCCCTTCTGTCTCTTTGTTCCTAGTATTGAAGAGTTCCTTGAAAATGCTCGCAACTGGGATTATAAAAGATTGCCACAAACATAGATTAAGAGATTCTCAGTAACAAAAAGCTGTGGCTCAGAACACAGGCATTAGATCATGCGTACATTGTTATTTACTATCCTTGCTGTAGGACTGCTGAAAGCAGCTTCCAAAAATGATAACAGTTGTTGTTGTAAAAGTCAGCAAAACATCCCACAGGGAACAGTCTCAGAAAACTCTCCTTCTGATCCAGTTAAGATAAATCAACCTGACAATCAATGTCAGAAATGACTGTCAGCCACACACTGCTTTACAAGAAAAAGAAGGACTCCCAGGGAAAAGAAAAGCAGAGAGAAAAAATCTAAATCCATCATGATACTGTACCTAAGGACAGTCATCAATAACCCTGAAGTCAAGTCTTTTTGAACAGAGACTCCTGGGAAAAGTTGCTCACATGGCTGGTATCAAACACCTACTTCTTTTTAGGAAATAAGTAGGATCTCACAAATAGAATAAATACTTGATGATGTCTGGTGTCTGATTTTTGCACATTTACAATAACTTACTTTTTAATTTTTGTTAATATTGAAAGAATAAAGTAACTATTAGGTAAAAAGAAATGGCACCAGATCTTTTTTTGGTACATATTTCCTTAAACTGATCATTACAAGAACAGGTGAGCAAGTAATGCTACACTAAAGTCGGTGTTCTCATGACAGTTTTGCAGTGCGGTACTAAAGGATGAGAATTCTGTATCCATCCATCATTTTAGACTGCTTTCTAAATTGAGTACATCTGGTAACTGTTTTCTAGAGAAATGGATGATACGTATCAATGCATAAAGTTTCCTACATACTAACCACACAGATAGAAATCATAGAATCAAAGAAAGAAGATGCATACAAACTTTTCAATTCTTTATGAATAAAGGCTACCAAGTACAGCCTGAAACATGGAGATGCCGAATTTTGGCCGATTTTGGATTTTAAACTTCATTACAGAACAAGAAGGATTTTCTACCTCCGTGTCTGTCATCTGACACCTCCAGGGAAGGAATTCTACCTGATCTACACATCAAAGAGCCACTCAACAGAGCTCATGGACCCCGAGGGACAGCCTTCCATCTTCAGCTTCCTCTGTGAAAAAATGGTTATTTCCTACCTATAGGGACATTTTACCATCTTGTACCATCTATACTTTTCCCAGAGCCTGATGAAGGGACTTTGATCCCGAAAGCTTGCAGAAAAGGACAATTTTCTTGTGATTTCCCAGTTGGTCTAATAAATGGTATCATTTTGAAACCAAGAGTTCTAGTTTTTGTAGGCCTTATGAATACCAAATGCATTTGTTTTACACAAACCTTACTCACTTATCACTTTGATTATAAAATAAATCACAAGGAGAAACTGTCTATATCTGTCCTACAGCACAGGTTGCGGCATTTATTTTTTGCTCTCCAATTTGTTTATGCTCTATGAGTTACTTTATTCCCATGGTGGTCGATGTTTATGGCTTAACTAGACAACTCTGTAATAGGATAATTTACCCTATTCCTCTTCCATCATGTAGCCTCTGCCCTAGCTCGCAGTAAGTCAGTTCTTTTTTTGTAGCAAATTCTTGATTATGTAAACCAAAAGCTATGTATTTTTATATTATTATTTTAAGGAATCTGTCAAAAGGGGGAAAAGGGTTGTTCAGAAAAGAAAATGTCTAGTATCGTGCATAATGGAGATTATGAGAAATTCAAATGTTTGAGCCTTTAATTTTGATGCTCTCATTAGTCATCTGAAATCTAAGAAATTTTATTAGAGTAGGCGGACATGTAAAGCTATGAATTTTATTTATTCAGTATATATGTGTAATCCTTCCCGACAAAGGCTGGCTTACAATACAAGAAGAAAATAGTTTATACAACAGAACAAAAAGACAATTTAAAAAGCAAGTAGAGTAACAGCATAAAAGAGGAAACTCACTGAACAATATCTTCTCCTAGTTTCCAGGGTTTTTGAACTGTGTGACTTCTGTTAATTGTGGTTGAAGTTGCATAGCTAAAACTTTTTCCAATCACTCAGGAAAGAAAAAAAGAAAGAAAGAAACTCCAGGAATATTGCCTGTCCAATTAACATAATCCAATATGTAACCATGCATTTCTTGCCTGACAAGCAGGGTTTATTTGACATGTAAAAAGAACTCATCTATAAGAGCTCAGCTTAATGAGAAGGAATAGAGACCACTTTCTGTCTATCCCTGTTATTAGGGCAACATCTGGGAGATAGGAGCTATGGGTGTGTATGTCCTCAAAGAAGCAAAACTATTCCTTGTTTTTTATTAATGGGGAATATCAAGGTACAGCAAGCTTCAGTAACTTTCCAAAATTCAGCTGTAGGGACCTACTTAATTTGCGGTTTTGAGGATTTAGCGGAAATTGCAAAATCCAGGATTATCTGTGAAATCAGCAAAATACAACCCCTCCTCCCCCCCAATAAAAATAAAATGCTAGCTCCCCAGGGAGAGAAGCCAGTGGTCCTCACTGCCAGGAGGGGAAGGTGCTGGCTGGCATGGGGGCATGAAGAACAGCAGACAAGGTGGTGGCTGCCCCCTTTTCCCTCTTACCCCACCAGGGCTTCTCCACCAATCAGCACCAAGGGTTGGGGCCATCACAAAATAACCATGGAATTAGGACTTTACACAGAGATCAACTCGTGCAAATTGGTCAGTCCCCCCAACATTTACACAGATCCCTAGTAATACGCCATGTCAATAGTATAGAGATTAGGGCTGTGCAAGGCTTCAGATAGAGCTTCAGATCCAGAGAAGCTTCGGACACTTCAGGGTCCAAAGCAGCACATCTGGGTTGAAGTGCTGGCCTCATTAGGCTTTCCAAAGCTGTTTGGAGCTCCCCAATCGCTTTGGAGCTGCCTCGGAGATAGGGTATAATGGGGAAACAATAAAATATCTATAACTTTGTTGTTTTTTGTCCAATTTGGATGAAATTTTCAGGGGTAGTAGACTCCTCAGAGAGCATGGAACCTGCTAAGTTTCAAGAAGATCAGTGCAGGGGTTTGGGGGAACTGCACCCCAAATTCTTGAAAGCAAAACGCATGTCACATCTAGGTATTACAACATTAGGGGGTGAAAACTGCTGGTGTAGCTTATGCTGAGGCCATAAAGTCTTCCAAGTTTCAAAAAGATAGGTGCAGGGGTTTGGGGGAACTGCACCCCAAATTCTTGAAAGCAAAACTCCTGTCACGTCTATGTCTTACAGCACAGGGGGGTCAAAACTGCAGGTTTGGTAGCTCTTGCTGAGGCCGCAAAGTCTGCCAAGTTTCAAGAAGATCAGTGCAGGGGTTTGGGGGAAACTGCTCCTCAAGATGTGGACAAGGAAAACTCGTGCCATGGGTTACACTGCATGTGTTAAGGTGCAGTGGGGTGACAGCTGCAGGGATGGTGGCCCCTGCTGTGGCCATGACGTGTGCCAGCTGTTGAGGAGATTGGTGCAGGGGGGTTCTGGGGCCCTGCACCCCTAGCTGCTGACAGGCAAAACTCGTGCCATGGGTGCTTGTGGGATGGATTGTCTCTGTCTTGGGGCAGGGGAGACACTATGGCAGGCCTGGCTGCTAAGCTACTGTGTTACCAGTTACCAATCAATCATGATTCACTCAGGAACCAGCTCAATACACAGGACCTAGCTAATGTAGCCAGTTAATTGCCATCAATTAGCACCTACAAAACCAGGCTAAGGGGAGGAAAGAATCAATACAGACAATCAACTGCCCCAAGACAGACACACACAGTCCCACAAGCACCCATGGCATGAGTTTTGCCTGTCAGCAGCTAGGGGTGCAGGGCCCCAGAACCCCCCTGCACCAATCTCATCAACAGCTGGCAGGCATCATGGCCACAGCAGGGGCCACCATCCCTGCAGCTGTCACCCCACTGCACCTTAACACATGCAGTGTAACCCATGGCACGAGTTTTCCTTGTCCACATCTTGAGGAGCAGTTTCCCCCAAACCCCTGCACTGATCTTCTTGAAATGTGGCAGGGCAGGTAGGTTTCATGCTCTCAGCAGAGGCTACTGTCCCTGCAAGTTTCATCCAAATCAGACAGAAAAAAACAGTTATAGATATTTCATTGATTCCCCCATTATACCCTATGGCCGGATCTCCGAGGCGGCTCCAAATCTTCGGAGCCGCTTTGGCCGGATCGAGGCAGAAACCCAGTCTGGAGCTCTGGTTCGGATCACTGCCATCCGAAGCTGCTGGATCCGAAGCTGGATCAGATAGCTGCTGACTCGCACAAGCCTAATAGAGATGAATGCAAATTCATCAAGCTTAGCTGTGTCCCACCCTGGTGCTCGCTACACATTAAAATATACTAATCCTAGATCTTTACATTTTGGCACCTGCAAAATGGCTGCAACCTCAAAGCAGAACTAGTTGTTTTTTGTGTGATGGGATGACCTATAACCCCTGGTACATTAGAAATTGTGGGTTCTTATCTGTGAATTATGAAAACTGAAGTAGCCCTGCCTCTTCTTCAAAACAGTTGGGCAAGATTAAATATCCACACCTTTTCTCAGTAATTAAGTGTGATTTTTACTAACCAGAGAAAATGTATTTGCATTTATGTGCCATTTCCAAATGTTTCTAGCAAAACGGGGATATATGCCAGGCTAGGAACTTGAAACAAGGATCAAATAAATATTCTGAGATCACATAGGAGCAATTTGTAATGGAATCTAAGGTTCTTGACACGTAAACTTCTGGTGTGCTCTCTAGACAGTCTTGCTTCTATTGTGCTTCACATAACATCATTTTCAAACTGCCAAATCTGATACAACTCAACTAAACCTAAGATAGGAGCATGGTGGGGTGGGGCAGGGCAGAGTTATAGTACCTACTGGTATCTGTGTTATTCTCTTTTGGGCTAGCAATATTGGCTCTACGTATTGTTTTTTCTACATACTTGTTCAATACTGCTTTGAATTATATTTACAAGCTGGCTCTATAGTTGATATGGGGAATTCACATCCTATTTACAATACTTTGTGTGATAACAGTAGCTCCTCTATTCCTTTAGTGCCAATCTTTAAATTATTTGGCAGATGCATGGACAGGATCAAAAGCATTCTATCTCCAATCCTTTTGGAATTTAATATATAAAATAAGGCAAATCTAACTTTTGTAATTTCATAAAAAAAATAAAAGTCTGAAATCCCCATACCAGTTTTTTTACCTTACTTTTTTTCTTTTAAACCACTAAATTAACCCCTGTTTTCTGGAGGTTTTAAACAATGCTTAGGACCTAAATAAGAACAACAGGGGTTAGACACCAAAGGAACAGTATGTAAATAGACTACAAGAACAGCTTTACATAGGAGTATTTAAAAGTATTCTTTTGATGAATATAGATTTTTCCACTCCTGTTTTGTAAAACTAAACTTTATATTAACAGCAACTGTTCCTTTAAAGGGAGTTAGGGTAAAAATAATGAGGTTAAAGACTACTGCCCGAATTTGGCTTTCAGACATAACCATTGAAATTCTGTTGAATCCATCAGGGTGAAAGGCCCCTTTTCACTGCTGCTTTGATACATTTCTCGTTTTCAAGTGGCTTTAACATATTTAATAACTATTTTTTCTTCTTCTTCTCCCCACCTACTCTGGGCCGCCTGCTGCTTTCATTCATGTGTGTAATGGGAGGCTATGGCTACTTTGAAGTCTTGAGCTGCTTCTATAAAAGCTAAATTGGGAGCCATTTAATGGTCCCTGTTTAGACTTTGCTTCAGAAATTGAATGTTAAATGTACACCAGCCAGCCAGGAAGCACTCTTGAAAGCAGCAGCAAGCTGATAAGGGGCCAATTTATAGCCAACATCCCTCTGAAATATTCACTTAGTGTCCTTATCTGTAATGTAGTTCATAAATGACTGAAACACTTCGTTTCTTTCCATAATCTTTCTGCAACCCCAAGTAGGTACATTCTGCTTTGTTTACATGAAAGAGAGAAATATTAAGAATAAACTCAGCCTTAATCCTACTTGGTCTGGCCCAATACTTGTGACATCTTGACCATCTCAAACAGCTTTCCACAAGAAGCATTTCTAAAAATCCTTTCCTTTCCCATCAATCCATGTAGCTCAGACAACCGATTCAAACACTTGGGCTAGGGACAGATATTCAAAAAGCCTGAGCCTGACTTGATTCAGTCTTTGTAGGTTAGTCTAACCTGCAGAGAGTGAACTGGTTTCCAGGTGGATAGACATTGGGTGCATGCCTGCAGTGACTCAGGCCACAAGCCCAGAGGTACTAGAGCAGCCCTCCCTTCGACAGGAAAGCTGAGCTGAGAAGGGCAGATGTGGCCAGGCCCCAGCAGGCCAGCCTCAGGGCTGCCTGACAGCCGGGAGCAATTTGGGCACTCAGTGATGCCTGGCCCCAGGGGAGAACTCTTCCCCCTCCTCCCTCTCCCACACTGCTGTGGGAGAGGGAGGAGGGGAGCCACTGTTCAGTGCTGTGGGACCTCTTCTTCCTCCTTGTTCCCTGCCAGCACTGTGGGGTAGAGAGGGAGGCTCTGTGAGGCTGCCTGGCCCCAGAGGTGGACTCTTCCCCCTGCTTTTCCCCTATTGCTGCAGGGTAGGATGGGAGGCTCTATGGGCTGCTGTCCAGCCCTGGAGGGGGACTTTCCCCTCCCACTCCTCCCTTTCAGGGCAGGGGGAGGCTCTGTTCCATGCTGGGAGGGACTCTTCCCCTTTCTCATCCTCCTAGAGGGGCAGTGGGAGCACAGAGATCAGCTGGTCTGGGTGGAGGGGGTGTGGGTGTGGGATGTAGAGACCCTCACAAACTCCCCTCATGGCTGCAACCCCTGGTGTCTGGCAGCAGCACCAGGTGGGGATGTCAGGGTGTTCAGAGGGAACAGAGCTTGCCTTAAGCCCCCTGGGGCTCTGCTTCCTGTGCCTGTAGCTCCAGCTCTGACAGTGGGGGAAGCCCCGCACCGGAACCTGATGTCTTTCCCGCTTCAGGCTACAAAGCACTCTGCCTGGAATGCAAGGAGCCCTGCTCCTGCTTCCCCACAGTCCAGCACAGGACTTCCTTTCTGTGAGAGCCCAGCTGCAAGCAGGCACCCTGGAGCCGCGGGGTTAGAAGCGGTTGGGCAGTCTACATGGGGCTACACTCCTCACCTTCAGTGCAGTACTGGCTGCCTCTATCCCCACAGCTCCATACTGCCTGCCTGCAGCTCGGGTTTCAGAGGGGAAGCCACAGGCTGGACTCTGTGGGGAAGCAGGGGCAGGGCTCCCTCCACTCCAGGCAGTGTTCTGCAGCCTGCAGTGGGGGAGACATCAGGCTCCAGTGCAGGGCTTCTCTTGCTGTCAGAGCTGGAGCTACAGGCATGGGGAGCAGAGCCTGGGGGTTGGGGGGTGTTAAGGCAAGCTCCGCTTCCTCCCCCCACTCAGTGCTGGATGGAGCAGCACCTGAATCAGGCACGAGCATCCTGAGCATGAGCACAAGCATCCTGAGCATGAATATCCTGAGCATGAGCATCCTGGGGGGAACACCCCTTACTCCCACCCTACCCAGCTGAGCCACTCTGGGGGGAGAAGGGAGAGGAAAATGTTTCCTCAGTATGGAACAGAGACTCTCCCTGCCCCCGCTCCTGTTCTAGGGCTAGGTAGCATGTCATGGAGATCCCACCCCCATCCTTTCCCCGCAGCGGGGGGAAGGGGAGGAGGAGAAACAGCCCACATCCAGCACCTCGCAGAGTCCCCCTCCCCACCCTGGGAGGAGGAGGAAGGGGAAGAATCCCTCCACCATGGAACAGAGCCCCCTCCCCACCCTTCAGGACAACCAATGCAGCATGGTCTCATCAAGGTGAAGGGGGCAGGGAGAAGGGTTAATTCCTCCCTCCTTGCTTTCCTGCAGCCGGGGTCTGGCAGCTCCAGAGGCCACTGCTGCAGCCCCATCCCCTCTGCTCCCTGACAGACAGAGTGACCCCAGTTGCAGAGGGGAAGGAGGGAAGAATTAATCCACTCCCTGCCCACTTTGCCTTAATGGAGCCATGCCAGCCAGTGTCTCTGCTAGGGCCGGTCCCTGCTCTGGTTAGAGAGCAGAGGGGAGGGGCCAACCCTGAAGCTGGATCAGGGAACCCTGCCCAGCCCAGAGAGCATGCTGGGATGCTGGGGGTGTCTGGTTTATCTTAAACTAGCAAGAAGTCTGGAACAGACAATGCATAAACCGGTTTGAGACAAATCAGTTAAGTCTGATACTACATTCAGCCAAGTTAATCTTAAACCAGCTTCAGCCATATTGAAACTGTTTTATGTGCACTGAATGTCTGTTCTGTTACAGGTTTAAACCAGTTTCTGATCACTTAAACTGGTTTATGTGTAATGTCTATCCTTAGCCATAGAGAGACTGCTGTCTTTCAGCAGCATAAGGACAAGTGGTTTTGAACTGTAAGGAATTCTGCACCAGTGAAAATATATTTCAAGCTAAACAAGTTAATGTTCCATGTTTCTCCATATGGCTTCTTTCCTTCTGTGTTGTTGTCCTTTGTGGGCAAAGACGACTGCATCCAGAGGGGGGTGGGGAGGAGGAAGAAGAGAGAAAAGAAGTGGAAAAGAAAAAGGGGAGGGAGAAAAAAGAAAGGAGGGGAAAAGGAAAAAGGAGGCCAAAAGAGAAAAGAAAGAGAAAGGATGGGGGTGGGGGCTAGGTTGCATGGATACGTAGGTAGCTTATAAGCCTGATCTTTGCCTTGAACAATCTGTTGCAGCAGGGTCAGGAGAGCGATGAGGACTGGGTATGGGAGGTTTTCATTTTCTGGCCACATGTTTCTTCATTGCTTCTGCTGTGTGTTGCTGTTCAATGGCCAGTGCTCCATACTGGATTGATGACTCCAGGATAGATAGTCATGAGCAATTTGCTCCCAGGACCCCAGGCTAATGCTAAAACTCTTTAGGGACACCTTTAGGGTGTCCTTGTACCACTTCTTTGGTGTGCTGTGAAAGCATATTCCATTTGACAGTTTGCTGTAGAAGATTTTCTTTGGTAGGCTAGTGTCAGGCATTCTTGAAAGGTGTCTGGTCCATCTCATTGGTGCCAGTTTCAGTAGAGTATGAATACTGGGAGAGGTGATCTTCTGAGCACCTCGGTGTCCAGGATCTTGTCCTGCCACTTGATTTTTAGTATCTTTCGCAGGCAGCACAAGTGGAAGTTGTTTGGTTTCTTGGCATGATGCTGGTAGACAGTCCAGGTTTTGCAGGTGTAAAGGAGGGTCGAGAGCATCATGGCTTTGTAGACCTTCAGTTTCATCAACATTCTGATGCTTCTGTGGTCCCAGACTGACTTATGGAGACTGCCAAAGGCCACACTGGCTTTCGCTAGTCTCATGTTGACTTTTTCATCAATGTGGACAGCATGGGAAGGCATGCTGCCTAGATAGACAAACTTGTCAACCATTGACAGCTGTTGGCCTTTAACTGAGACATGTGGTTCCCAGGATGTAGTGCCAGATGCAGGTTGGAATATCACTTCAGTCTTCCTCTTGTTGACAGTGAGTCCAAAGTTGTTGTAGGCTGATGAGAGTAGGTACATGGACCATTGCATGTCAGCCTGTGAGCCTGCACATAATGCAGTCATCAGTGAAGAGGAAGTTGTGAAGCATGGCTGTCTGGACTTTGGAGCTTGCTCAGAGCCTCCACAGGCTGAAGATGTCTCTGTCAAAATGGTAGCTGATCCCCATACCAAGGTCATCATCTTGGAAGGCATCAAACAGCATGGCAGAGAATACCAAGCTGAAGAGGATAGGTGCAAGCACACAGCCCTGCTTGACACCATGTGTCACCAGAAGGGGTCAGAGCATTCGCCATTCACAAGGGCGCATGACATCATGACATCGTGGAATTATTGAGCCATGTTGATGAATTTTCCAGGGCATCCATAGTTCTTCATGATTTCCTAGAGGCCTTCATGGTTCACCGTGTTGAAGGCTTTAGCTAGATGCATGAACAGGAAGAGAAGGTCAGCATTTTGACCCTGACACTTTTCTTTCTGGAGACAAATATATATATATATATATTTCTATATATGTGTGTGTATGTATGTGTGTATATATATATATACATACATACATATGTATATATATATACACACATATATATGGTTTTCTGGTTTTACTTCTCAAGACGAACCAATGTAGGAATGATACATACACACACACACACACACATATATGTGTGTGTGTATATATACACATACATACATGTGTGTATATACATATATATATATACACACACACATATGTATGTATGTATATATATATACACACACACACACACATATATGTGTGTGTGTGTGGGGGGTGGGGTCAGAGCTCTGGGACTGAGACTGGCAGGGATTGGAGCCCTGAACTGGGTGGGTCAAGTTGAACCCAAGGAAGAACAGAGTACAGGAAGAGCACCCAGAGCTCACCTGCCTCTTTATACCAATAAGGCATGGCAAACCAGGCAACAAAGGGAGACCTTGAAGAGCTAAAATGGGCAAACAAGGCTAGATTAAGGTGGCTACTAGGAGGCATCAAAGATGCCCTCCGTGCTCATCCTGCTACATTGCTTGCTCTCTTTCCCCTTCTTGAAGTGGAGCAAGAGGGAAAGCAATTGGTCACTCAGTCATCCTCTCCAGTAGCTCAAGGCCCCACTAATAATGTTGCTGTCCTGAGCCTGGTACTTTAGCAGATCTTTTAGGCTCTACTCAGGCTTTTTATTGCCATTGGCAATAAAAAAATACAGTACTAAAACCGTCACTAAATTCATTCCTAAAGCTATGTTTGGATTTAAACTTAAAGTAAAATGATGAATTCTCCTTTTTTTTATCATAGAAGGCAATTTACAGGTAACTCCAGGATCCTGGGAGCGTTAGGTTATACCTTGCTTTGTATCCGTCACCCTTTTTAATAAATCATAATTTCCCCAAATTGCTATCTAGCACTTTAGAAAACTTAATCTCAAAGGGAAAGAACCTAATCCTGGAGACTAGTTTGTACCAAAATGCCTAGTTGCTTTACCAGGTGGAAAAATGGGATAGTTTTACTCAGATATTGAATTTGCTGGCAACATGACTAATGTTTCCATAAAACTGAATGGGGAAAAATGTCTATATTCTGTGAATTTGCTGATAATAGGATATTGCTGGCACCTTCTAGCAAACATCTTTTCTTTTCCATTTTGATGCTCTGAATTGTGTATATGGCTGGATGGAAAGCTGCAAAATACCACAGCAAACAATGAAAAAAACCCAGTGAATTCCTACAAAGGTACATTTCTGTAGCAAATGTCTGAAACATTGTTACCAGTTGTACCAAATATAGGTGAATATGTTTTCACAGTTGCACTCAGTGCCTAAAAACTAAATAAATGTCTAGATAAGGCTGCTGTACGACTGTAACCCAATCAAATGCATTTAGTTAATAAGATATGCAGGATGTCATAAATATTGAGAGTGGAGAAATCATAAACTTTGGAGCCCTGATATTGCCTTCTCTTCTGATTTAAAAAAAAATTCCATCATGCTAGTATTAAATTCATATAAACTTCATATTTCAGTCTAATCAATATTTAATTATAGGCTAATCTATCTATCCATAAATGATTTACCACTGTGCAGTTGGTGGTAAATCATGTTTTGGAGGTGTCATTGGAGCTTTGTTTAACTAAATCGGGCAATAAGGTGAGCTAAGAAAGTGGTATTGAATTGAATATATGGTTTATATTAATGTGAAAAGAACTTTGTGGTTGAGGTTCTACTTCACCTGGCATTTGCTCCTACCACTTAGGCTTCCCCATAATTGCATCCAGGTGATTAAAAAAAAATAGCATCTATTCTTGGTTGAATGGTTTATTACATATAAATAATATTTCAGCTCAGTGCTGGAATCTCCCAGCTTTCTTTTCCAGACTCACTTGGCACTTGTACACATGATGAAAACGTCACTTACTGTGGTTTAATGGCATTACACATTACACAAGGACACCATGGAGTGAAGAACCGGGGCCTGCTGCAGCTCAGGGGCTATCTGGCATGCCAGCAGCTTGGTCCCTGGCTATGGGCAGGCTCTGCTGGGGAAAAAAAAAAAGGGCAGGCCCCTTGCCATAATGTGGCGGAAAAACAAAACCCCTAAATTGAAACAGTGGGTTTCAATTAAAAACCCACCATTTCAATTTAGGGGGAATAGAAGACTACACCCCTGTCATGTGTACAAGTGCCCACTGGTTCTTATGCCCCTGTGTACTCCTGCTAGGATTTGGGCTCCTATCCCTTACTGCAGGAATCTCTAAAGCATGGCCTTTTCTGCTCTGAAGAATGTAGCCCTGAATCTTTAACAATCCCAGCAAATTTCTCTCCACAATTTGCTGTGTGTCAGGTCATTACTTTCATTACTCTCATCTCTACAGAGATTTCTGAGGAGAAATTGAGGTGACCCAGCAGGCTCTGGGCATCTCATCACTTAGCCCTTCTCCTACTAATGAAAAGGTTCCTCTTCTAAATGCTTTAGATTATCATTTCTTAAGAGTTAGTCACTCAGCCACCAACTCCATCCCTTGGAGGCAGATTATTATTCCTAGCAGCTAAGATCATCTCCCTATAAAGGACCAACCCCCATATGAACATGTCTTTATTGTATTCCAGGTGTAATCTGAAATTAAGCAGCACACATACTCAGAGGGATGCAGTGCTACCTTTCAAATCTGTTCCTTTTGAAAAGCAAGTAATAGTTTGCAGTATACAAAAGCTTTCTTGAAAATAGCCAAAATAGCCCAAGTTGAGCCAAGAGAGCAGGAAGATCATTTTGACCTCAGAACTTGTAAAGGGACCATTCAAGGTCTCCAGAATCCCAAGCCAACCAAAAAAATAGTGGACTTCTATGTTCCTGAGCTACACTGCAATTCAGAGAGATGCTGTGATAAAAAAGGATTTTCCCTAGATTTTCCCACTTGCCCATCAGTCACAGCAAGAGAGACATTGGGTTAGATCATTCCCTTAACTCCCATGGAAGGGTGGGACCCAGGCCAGGTCTACCTATGTGCAGAAACTGAAGATGGCCCACTTCACAGACAGTATGCAATGCAAAACATGCAAGAATAACTGTGGGAATGTTTGCTGTACTGAGACTGAGCCTTGTTATTAGTCATCTCTATCTGACCTTCAGTTTCTCAAAGACATGTCAGCCTTGAAGGCAGTAGTTTAATGCTTCTTTACACCTGTCCAAATGACTGATCTATGACCTTACCAATCAAGGAGATGAAAGGCAGGTAAGGTCACCCAAAATCATGACTGTTGCAAGCATCTCTTTAATGTCATTTGGAAGTCAGAGAATAGTCCTTGCTTTTAGCTTCCCAAAAATCCAGTATTTCTAAATATCTGATATCATAAATGTTCTAGTTGGTCAACATTTCTGACAGCCATCAAGGCCTGCATAACAACTAGTAAGTACCCACTACCATTTTAAATACTCAGAGGGGGTAATTTCTGAGTTGGTAAAAAATAATAATAATAGTAATAATAAAGGTTACCTGGTTCTTATCTATCGTCTCAGCACAGTTATGGAAACTGATCTCATTGCATCTGTCCATTATATCATGCATATCATGTCCTCTGCCACCCCCACCCCTACCTCCCTTTGTCTCCAGCATGGCCTCTGTATTGATTATCCAGTCATCCTTGGATGACTCTTTGTGAGTACTCTGTCCTTTCAAATACAGCAAGATAGTCCTTACAATGGGGATGCGTTCTGTGCTCATCTCTGCTACATATAGTTGTGAGTTCCAAGATAAGTTGATTATGGAAAAGAATGAAGGGTACTGTAGTATGTAGTCCCTACTTCCTCTTCCATTCTCCAAGGGGCATACAGATATTCCATAGTGCTCACTGATAATTTCCCACTAGGTAGTGTGCTTAAAGAGAATAGTACATTGGGTTGCATATGCACAGTTCAACATGCAATTTGCTGGATTCTTGGAGGACGCAACACATTGACAGGAATGACTGAAGGTAACTGCACTTTGCCAAATGTCTTGTTGGGTACACTGTGTCAGAAAAACTTAGCAACTTTATAGGTAGGCAAAGCTTGATTAGATGGTTTGTAAATGGAGATGCAATGCCTCACATTCCTGGTATGGAAAGTAGAACTCTACAGGGACACTATAAGCTTTATTTGGAAAACTAATAGCTTTCTTTAAAGATCATTATTTTTTCCTGGTTCCCCTTCACTTCAGCCACTTGGAATGGTCTTGTTACCAGCCATGGTTTCAACTCCTAGTATGATCTTGGACATCAGAATATTTACAGTTGCACTTAGAAGTCTTTTGAAGCTGCAATAAGAGGAAAAACACTATGCTTCAAGGCACAAAGTGACAATAAAGAGTGCTAAGACAATTCCTATCTAAGTTATTCCATAATATGGCGGACTTATAGATAACAGCCTGGTACATCCGGGCTTGGAGAATCTTCATTGTGATTGGTGGAATATGCCCACTAATCAAGTTACCTGGGGTGAGGCAAAGAGCCCCAGATCTGGTTGAAGCCTGAACTTTGTTTCAATCCGATTGGTCTGTTTGCAATTTGGGGGCAGAGCCTCTGAAAGGTATAAAAGAAGCAGTGTGCTCAGCATGCAGCAGACGCATCTAGGGACAGAGGAGAGAGTGGGACAGAAGAAGAACTGGGAATAGCTGCTAAGCAGGCAGAGCCAGCACCCAGAAGAGCCCCGAAGACTCCCCACACCAGTGTGATGCTCTAGCTGCAACGAGGTCCAGTGCAGCACACGGGGCCTAGACCCTGGGAGTCATTCGAGGCAGTTTGGGTCCCAAGCCCTGGCTTGAGGCCAGGCTTCTGGTGCACAGCACAGGGGCAGCTTGGGTCCCCATTTCTCTGGCAAGCATTCAGGCCTTTTCAGTGCATGGATGGTGCATGGTGGGTCTGAGGCCCAGCAAGCCTCTTGAGATGGATTGGGCCTCCAGTCCCTGGTAAGTGACCAGGCCTCAGTGCAGGCTTCATGGTATGGTGTGTTCCCAATGAACCAAGGCCCTTGGAGCTGCTCGAGGTGGCTCGGGTGTGCAGCTGCTGGCACGGGGCCAGTGGCTCGGTGCAGACAATGCTGCACAGAAGGCCTGGTAACAGATCGAACCCCAGCACTACATGAGGCAGCCCTGGCCTCCACCCCCTAACAGAAGGTTGAGCCCTCTGGTGCACGCGACAATGCCCAGGGCCACCAGTGGGCAGTGGCTCAGAGGAAGCCAGTGGCCCCAGAGGGTCCATGTGGGAGGAAATATCTTGGCTAAGGAGACAAGGACCACTCACCCAGGCCCCAGAGTCATGTTACCTTGAAAAGGGTCTCCTCCACAGGGGAGGGAACACCCCAGCAGGCCCTCCAGGGTGGCAAGAGCACTGTGGAGAATCCCTAACCCCCCTTACTGGTTGCTGGAGCGCAACCAATGACCCAGGATCAGATTATGGCCCTGAGGGCTTAAAGAGTTAAGTTTAGTCTAAGGCTGATGCATCTTATATTTTGTGAGAGAGCACCTTACACTTTGTAATATTGCACCTTGTATTTTGTGTACGTTGATATTTGTGAATTGGTACTTTCATAGAGTCTATAACCTTTCCTGGGGGATCTTCTGGGACTCCTTGCTATTACTTACCTGTATTTACCTGTCACTTACCTGAAACCCTGGTGGTTGTAACCCATTATAGAGAATAAGGTTTATAGTTATATATCTGAATATATACTTATATACACATATATATGTACATATGCTTATGTTTATCTTTTACCCACTTATGTAAATAATAATAATTTTTTATATAGTTAAGTTCCAGATTGTTCTGGCCTAGCTCCTTTGGGACAGAGGGAAACTGTGAGTAGTCTGCAGTTTCATCCACAGCACACCTGCCAGCTAACAATCCCCTTCGATTGGAGGGAAGTACATACCGATGTACACCCAGGCTACAATGACATTTTCTGAAACATGGTGTGGTGACCACTGTTGGAAAGAGGAAACTTTCTCAGTAGACCACTGCTGTACTTTAGTTTGGCAAAAATTATGTTCTTATGACAAGTGGCATAAACTTTCTTCATCTTATTTTTTCCTTCTGTAAAATGAGAATAGTTGAACTCTGTTGTGAAGTTTAAATTTGTGAACTGCAGTAGTGCCTTGTATAGAGGATGGCTTGTAAAAGAACGGAAAATAATTAAACAGTTATGAATCTCTTATTTTTCAGGCAACTGAGAGTTTCAAAATTCCAGGGGCATTTCCTCCCCACCAACTTACCCTCCCACACACATGCACCCATTCACACTTTCATGAGAAACGGTCTCAGATGAAAACACAGAAATACAGATATTGCTGCTGCCTGAAAAGATAGTGAGGTGTGGTATTTTGCCAAGGAGACATCCACAAGGAGATTTAATTTTTATTGAATTTACACTACTTCTGGAGGTTTCTGACATGCCTTGTAGACAAGAGGCAGCTGGCATACTTTAGAAATGAGAATTTGGGGTATTCCAAGAAATGTAAAGAACACTGAACAAAAAGTTCAGCTGTCTCACAGTAGTTTCATGGAATGCATGTACTCTGGAATAAAACTGATTAAAACCTCTAACCTTCTTAGATTGCACCACTACTGAGAAGAATTTGGGAAATCTTTTAAGACCTCACAGCAAATCTTTGAATTGGGATGCTGACAGACAGAATAATTAACTGTTCTGGTTCAAAAGACCATTGTTGAGAGCTTCTCTATGTGTTAATAGCTTACAAAGAAAGGAAAACATCCCACAGGGAATACTAAGGCACTCCCATAAAAAACAGTCCAGCAGGCTACTCATAACTGAGACCAAACAAATAATGCACTATATATTTCCAGCCAGTTAAGACATGGCACTTGGGTCTCAGCATCCAGTATTTAAAATGATGTCGGTATTTACAAGGGGAAATTGAACAATTTCCTTCCCTAATGGGTCTCTAGTTTAAAAGAACTGCAAGGAAACTAAATCCTTTGTTTGTATTCTCACCTGAAGGGTAACAGACATGCCACTGGGTTAGATAAAGCTCCTCTGGATAAGAGCTTGTGAAAGTAAGATTAGTGACAGCTACTTGCTGGGTGTTTTTATACTGTATCTAAGCTGCACATAGTCAGGTAACAATAGATTTGACCTAATAATAGAACCGCTATGTCAGCAGTACAGTTTGAAAACATGGAAAAGCTGTATAGAAGTTGCATAACTTGAACTCTTGCTTGCTCACTCCAGTATAGCTCAGTTGGAGGCACCGCAGTTCTGGAATGTCATTCTCCATTGGTGAATGTGGAAGGGATTGTTTATAACTTAAAGATGGAATGAGGACACTTCAAGTCCTTTATCCTCAGTGGAACTACCATTGTGTCTAAGTTTCTCCATGCCTGGATGGAGAGTTACTATTATTTAGTGCTTGAGCCCTCCAGCCAAAGCAAAAGTCATCCCATGTACAGGAAAACAAGAAATCAAGTGAAAATCACAATGAAACAAAACATAAAATAGCTCCTTTAGTTCTCAGTGGCTCAGCTTTACAATCTGTCAAGATCCTTCTGAATTGCACTCCTTTTCTCCAACGTGTCCTTCCCAGCAGCAGTCCTTCCCAGTTTTGTGTTATCTGCAAACTGGCTCAAGAAGCTCTCAATTCTAGCATCCAAATAATTAATTTACACGCTGAAGAACACTGGGCCCAGGACAGACCTCTGTGCAACTCCATTTGAAACCTTTTGCACTTCTGACATGCATCTATTTATTATCCTTTGCTTGCAAGTATTGAGCCAGGTGTCTACCTGTGTTATAATAGTTTTGTTTAGTCCACATTTATCCAGTTTATTTATGAAAAGGTCATGTGGGACTTTGTCCAAAGTCTTGCTAAAGTCCAAAAACACTTTGTTCACAGCATTTCCCTCATCCACCCAATAACTATTTTGTCAAAGAAGGAGATCAAATTTGTTTGGCATGCTTTCTTCTTAGCAAATCCAAGCTGGCAGCTTGTGATCAGCCTTTCCTCCTTCAGATAATTAAAAATGGACTTCGATACGGTATGTACAAGTAACTTATCTAACTTCAATATGAGGTGAGTCTGTAGTTCCCAGGTGCTCCATTTTTCCTTTTTTTTTAATTTAAAGAGGGGCAGCATAGGCAGAGGGAACAAATATTGGTGGTGGGGGGGGGGTGCTGAGCATGCGCACGCACAATCCCCTGCCCTGGAGCAGGTAAGACTGTCATGGGGAAGGGACATCGGGGAGCAGATCAAGGCCCCTGCAGTAAGGAAGGGACTGGGGCAGAGGCAGGGGTGGAACCTGGGGTGAATGGGGCTCTGGGGCTGGTAGTGGGACCCTCAGAGCCTGGGCAGCTCTTCTAGGGGAGGGGGCTCCTGCCACTGCATGCACCCCAGCAGAAGCCTGGGAAGCATGTGGCTCCTAGATCTGTGTACAGGCTGCTGCAGCTGCCTGGAGCCTGCACAAGGGCTGCCCCACGGCCCTACCCACTGCCACCACTGCCCTGCATTAGAGTGGGGGCTAAGCCCTGTAAGCCCTGACCTTCTACCACCAATGAGGGGCAAAATGCTGGCCCTTTCCAGTCCTTTGGTACTTCACCCATCTCCCACAATATCATGAATATTGTTATCAAGGGCTCCAAGATCACCTCTGCCAGTTCCTTCAGCACACAGCGATGAAGTTTATCAGGCCCTGCTGACTTGAGTTTATTTAGACCCCTCAAAAACTCTGTAAGTTTCTTATGTTATCTCGTCCCTCAGGTTGTCCCCTTCCTTATACATATAATCCTTATGAGATGTATGGTTGCACCTTACCTTTTTTGTGAAGAGTGAGGCAAGGTAGCTATTAAGGAGTTCTACCTTCTTTGCATTTTCTGTCATGAGTTTGACTTGGCTATTTAACAGTGGACCCACAGTTTCATTATTTTTTCGTTTCTCGCCAACACACTTACAGAATCTCTTCTTATTGTCTCTAATGTCCCTTGCCAGATGCAGCTCAATCTCTAACTTTGCCTTCCTGATTTTGTCTCTACACATAGGATGACATCTTCTAGATCCCCACTTCTGCTGAAACTTGGAAAGCATGCAGAAAGGCCACAAGAGTCAAAGGAAAGAAGGAGAGCAAGAAGGGAGCCTTATTCAGAAAAAATGTATGAATTCCCATACTGGGACAGGCCATCCGTCCATGTAACCCACTATTCTATGTCACAGAGTTGATGTTAAAGAAAAGAGTATATAAACAAGTCCTGTCCAGTGGTCTCCTACCCTTCTTCCCTTATAGCTTCCAAAATTTAGAGGCCTAGGAAGTCCTGATTGTAAAGCTGCAGTCCTACTGTCATGTTTAATACCCACTGAAGGACCTATCTTGCTTGAATTTGTCTAATCCTCCTTTGAACCTGGTTACAGTGTCAGTATCTACAACAGCTTGTGACAGTGAGTCCAACAAGCTAATTACATGCTGTATGACAAAGAACTTTTGTTGGTTTAAAACCTGATCCCTAATAAGTACATGCATTTCTGCTAGTCCTAGATTGAGAGAGATGGTAAATAATAAATTCTTATTTCTTTTTTTTCCCCATAGTTTTCATTATTTTATAGACCTCTATTATATTTCCCTCACAGCCATCTTTTTTCTAAGCTAAAAAGTCCTTTCATATTTAGTTTCTCTTCATACAGATGCCTCTTTATGCCCCTGATCATCTCTGTTGACCTTTTCTGTACATTTTTACTTATAACATATACTTTGGGAGGTGAGGGGACCAAAACTACACACAGTATCCAAGGTGTCAGCATGCTGCAGATTTATAGTGTCATAATGATTTATAGTGTCACACCAGAGGGCAGGGAACAACTACAAGCAGACCTGGACAGGTTGGACATATGGGCAGAAAACAACAGAACGCAACTCAACAAGGAGAAATGCAAAGTGCTGCACCTACGGAGGAAAAATGTCCAGCATACCTACTGCCTAGGAAATGACCTGCTTGGTGGCACAGAAGCGGAAAGGGATCTTGGAGTCCTAGTGGACTCCAAGATGAACATGAGTTGGCAGTATGACCAAGTCATCAGAAAAGCTAATGGCACTTTATCGTGCATCAGCAGATGCATGACAAACAGAACCAAGGAGCTGATACTTCCCCTCTATCGGGCGCTGGTCAGACCACAGTTGGAATACTACGTGCAATTTTGGGCACCGCACTTCAAGAGGGATGTGGATAACCTAGAGAGGGTCCAGAGAAGAGCCACACATTTGGTTAAGGGCTTGCAGGCCAAGCCCTATGAGGAGAGACTAGGGAACCTGGACCTCTTCAGCCTCTGCAAGAGAAGGTTGAGAGGCGACCTTGTGGCTGCCTATAAGTTCATCATGGGGGCACAGAAGGGAATTGGTGAGGCTTTACTCACCAAGGCGCCCCTGGGGGTTACAAGAAATAATGGCCATAAGCTAGCAGAGAGCAGATTTAGACTGGACATTAGGAAGAACTTCTTCACAGTTAGAGTGGCCAAAGTCTGGAACGGGCTCCCAAGGGAGGTGGTGCTCTCCCCTACCCTGTGGGTCTTCAAGAGGAGGTTAGATAGGCATCTAGCTGGGGTCAGCTAAACCCAGCACTCTTTCCCTTTCCTGCCTATGCAGGGGGTCGGACTCGATGATCTATTGAGGTCCCTTCTGACCCTAACATCTATGAATCTATGAATGACTTTTTTCTGTTTTGGTTTAAATTTCTTTCTTAATAATTTCTAACATCCAAACAGAATGTTTGGAACACTAGCCCAAGTTTTCAGAGAACTATCAACACTAATTCCAAGTACTTCTTCTTGAATAATAACAGCTAGTGTAGAGCATATTGTTGTATATGTACATCTCAGATTATTTTTCCCATACGCATCACTTTGCATTCATCAACATTGAAGTTCATCAGTCATTTTGTTGCCAGCTTGTCTTCATAATCTCATCTCCCCAGTGGTTAGTATTCTGGTCTACTATTGATCTTCTTTTCAAAACCCTTTTATCATTAGTATTGCTTTCCCCCAGACTCTGACTAGACTTTCTGATTGTCACACAACTCCATGTTTCCACCGAAGTCTAAGCAGCGTGGAGTATAGAGGAAAGTGACTAGTGCTTGGTGCTTCTGCCTCAGCTGCCTCTTTGTACACCATCCTCATGAATTGCTGTTATGGTAAGTTAAATGCTGTGAGCCAGTGCCCTCCTCTCTCCCCTCCTTACCATACGTCTGCGCAAGCTGTAAGCTCTTATGATATCCTTTGAAAGTTTAAAGGCATGAAATGCCAGACTCTCAGCCCACCTAAATTTCTGAACAACGGTTGGTTTCAGTGGATTGAAAAAAAAGGCCCCAACATGTTCTTCAGTTGTTTGGGGGAATGGCTTCTTTCATGGGCAGATCTAGAATTTTGAAGAGGGGGTGCAGATGGTGAGGTGCAACAGCACATATAAAACAACACTTTTTTCTCCAGTTAAAAATAAACCAGAGGTTTTATTAATATGCCAAGGGCCTAGGGCTGTAGTAGTCAGTTTAGGATCAAAGCAAGAACAAATATAATTTAATTGGAATGAGTTAAAAACAATCTGCAGGGCTGTGAAATAAGAGCTTCATTACCAGGGGCAGCTAACAGCAGAATTGCAGAAGAAAGGATAACTTGATTCATGGAACATCAAGATCATTAAAAAGAAGAGAGGATTGTTAATACTGGTGTAATGAAGAGTTTAGAAGAGATTAGGTAGATGATAATGAGCCATGAAGTCAAGTGACTCCATCACTCATGCCGGACTAGATATGCTGCAGCCACTGCCAGGCAATTAGTTTTAAACTTTGGGTGGAGAAAGAATCAAAGTGGGAGTGGGGTGCAAGTACACCAGAGCACCCCTCTGGATCCACCCCTGGCTTCTTTATGTTTACAGGAGGAAACTATTTTTAAAAACATTACATTTTTGTATTACTGGCACTTCACATAGCACTGTAGCTCTCAGATCGAGAACCAGCTGTGAGCCTGAACTCTCAATGACAGCGGGATTAGAGAATGGTACAGTTTAATAAGCAGGGAGAAGCCACTGTAATTACTTCTAAAAAGGGCTTTTTAATATCTTTCTTAAAAAAAATTTTGGAAACAGGA
>NW_005842376.1:1303647-1314351 GCF_000455745.1 Alligator sinensis
AAGACAGCATTGCAAAGCAGCTACCAGTTTTCAAACTAGCTTCTCACTGCTAGAGGATTGCATCAAAAATCATTACAGTTCAGGCTCTTGAGTTTGATGAAATAGGAAAGCATCCTGAGAAATAATTTACTGTGTAAATATTTTATCAGGGACAATGGGTGGCTTGACAGCTGGATATTACTCTTGCTAGACTCTGTGCAACATGTACAATTGTGTAGCTTTTATCTGAATGACAAGATCACTCATGGACTAAGTGCTTACATTTTAAGAGTAGTATGACCAAAAATGTCCCTGCTGCTGGGTGCCCAACCTGAGATATATTAGACCTGATTTTTGGAACACCAAGCATCCTTGACTCCAGTAGACAAGAAGCATGGTCAGTTACTTGACCCTTAGTTTAGGATGCTGCCCCAGAATTCCTGTCACAGGACAAGTTACTTTGCCTCTCTGTGCTTCATCTGTAAGGTATGAAGGATACCACATTCATATCTCACAGGAAGGTTGTGAAGAGAAATCCATTTAAGGTTATAAATGCTTCAGATACTGTGGGCATGTGTCTCACATACACCATTTTAACTAGAATCAAAATCAATAAAAGTTATGGGTTCTTAGCATTTTGTGAAAATACTGGCTGAATCATCCAACGGCTGGCATAAACAAAAAACTAAGTCACCCCAACTCTTTAGACTCTTTTTAAAATGAAGGTATAAACAACTTGATTTTTCATAAACACTTACTATATAGGGCATACTCTGAGGGATTGTGATAACTTGCACTGGTGTAACTACAATGATTAAGTTATGCTTGTTCATGCCCACACTGTAAACAGGTTGGACTGGACAATGGATACATTTTCTTAGTGAAGTCCTAGAGCAGAAAATATATATGAGTCCACACAGGGGCTAGGGGACAGAAGTTACACATAAACCAGTTTAAGTGATTGAAAACTGATTTAAACCTGTAACAGAACAGACGTTCAGCGTACATAAACCACTTTCAAAATGGCCAAAAGCAGTTTAAGATAAACCTGGTTAAATGTGGTATCAGATTTAACTGATTTAGGTCACTCAGGCTTATGGAACTTCTGTCCCAGATCCCTTCCTGGTTCAAGTTAACCCACGGTCCCCCAGCATCCCAGGATGCTTTGCAGCCCTGGACTATGCTGTCTGCTCCAGTGGAGCAGGGAATGCCTCACCCCTCTGCTCCTTAGCCTGCTTCCTGCCTGCATCCACCAACCTATAGGAACTGGGGGGGCAGGGGGAGGAAGCAGGGGAAAAGATCCCCAGACCCCCCTAGCTAGGATCTACACAACATGTGGGGGGAGGGAAAGCCCCTGTGGTGGGGACTTTTTGACCCTTCCCAGCTGCTGATTGCTACAGCAGCTGCCACAGGAAGGAGGGAGAAGCAATTCTCAAAGCCCAGCGTGGAGGCACTGGGAAGCCCCTGCCTGGAGGGGCTCCCCCAACCCCAGCCCAGGGTCCCCCAGCCTGGGGCAGCCCCAGGGAGCTGGGGGGAATTCTTCCCCTCCCCAACCCCATAGCTGCTAAGAGGAAGCTGCCTAGATTGAGTAGATTCTGCTTCAGGCTTTTTGACTGTCTGTACTTAGCCGTGGTGCCACCAGGAAGGATCAGCCTGGAGGCTAGACTTAGAAATATTTTAGCAATATTTATAGAGAAGTAAAGTCTGGTTTTATGTGAATGAGCCACTCCAAAATGAATACGAAACCAGCATTTGGTTTTAATTTGGAATTCCGATATCAATTCAAAAATAGTCTATCCAGTGTCTTCATTTCAACTCTCAGATTGGTACTGAACATATCCACTCTACCCGTTATTTTGTTAATACTGCTATAAGATTTTGAGGGCCTATGCATTTATTGAAGTCACAGTCATATTTTGCTTTGTTCAGAATTCCAATATAGAAGGTCCTTATTTGAATATTAAACTCATCCAAAGAACGTAAGCAATTTGGAGCAGAATTGTCCAAGTCATTAGAGAGAAATAGATACTTAAGATACATTTTTTTACCCAATATTACCCATCTTCTCATCATAAATATGAACCATCCCAACCTTTCAGTTTCAGAACCGGTAAGAAGTAATCTCTTCAAAGTCACTAAGAATTCCTTGACCATGATGAAATGAGACTAATGGAAATGTCAGGAAAACTAAAAAGAATTATCAGAAATGAAGCATAACAAAAAGTTATTGCAGCCAAAGATGACAGTCAGGATTTGAATTGAATATAGCTGCCAAAGTTATCCTTTTATCCCACATTCTGAAAGCAGGGACCATATCTATACAGTATCTATAACAAGAGCTGATGCTGGCTAGGGCTTCTGGGAACTACCAAAAAAACCCCAAACCCACCCCAAATAATGGCCAACAATGCTAAAAGCAACAAAAATCAGTCTTCTCATTGAGTCATTGACTTCCTCACTTAAATTCACTGCTCTCAGACTGCTATTCAGTATAGGTCTAGTTTGTATAGGGAGGTAGCTTAAACTTAAGTTCTAATCAGCTGGATATATGCAGGTTTTCTTGCTGAGGCTGAGGCAGAGATTCCTCCACAGAACTCCTATTGATGTGTTTTAATAAGAACTTTAACAAGTGAAGAAAAACCTGAGTTCCAAACTGCTGAGAGAGAACCATTTAAAAAGAAAATAATAATTTCTTCATCCCATCAATTTACCTTCTCTTTCCATTCTCGTCCATACTACCTCTGAGTTTGACTTTTCTTCTGAAATGGACCAAACTGTACATATTTTATCTCATGTCTAAAACCTTAATTGGAATGGAGTCTGCTAGTTTGAACATAAATGTCTGTACGTGATTCAGGAAACAAATACCCAGAACTACTGAGAGTGCGGGGAATTATAGTGTTTGGCAACAGCCTCTACAATTATATATTAGTCATTGTAGAGTATTCTCCACACTCTCATTAGTTGCAATTATTACATTTTAGCATGGTGTGCTGTAAGTAGAGATGACCACATAGAAAGGAAAAATGCGTAAACATTTCTGTGGATAATATCTTTTATTGGGCCAGCTGTTTAGCTGGGAGGGACACAGGCAAGCTTTTGGGTACCACTGTACTCTTTGGCATCCAAGGCCATTAACACTCAAACATGTGTGAAGCTTTGAAGATCACCTGGGGTCTGAGCTTGGAGCCTGCCCCAGCAGCAGGCAGCTCCTGGGGGTAGGGAGCAATGTCCCAGCCCCTGCTCTGATTGCTTGGTTCTCCCCCTGGCTGCTGCAGCAGGGCAGAACAGGGTGGGAGCATCCCTTTCCAGGCTACTCCCATTCAGCATGTCCAGACAAGCATAGACATTTGGTTCCCTGGGGACAACTAGCAGTGATGCACCTTGTGCCACTGCTACTTGTCCCTGGAGAATGCCCATGCCGTGTGCACTTTGGCACGCAGCAAGTTACCCCAAGTGCGGTAGGGGAGGCTGGGGCCAACACTGTGCTGGCTCAGCAGCCTTACCTGGGGTTGTGGGGACCTCCTAGGGCTGCTGCAGCAGCGATTCTGCCATGCAGAGCCTGGCCAGCAGCTGCAGTGTGGCTATGGGTGGTCCAACTGGTCTCAGCTCTGTGTTCTTGGGGCTCCTGGCACAGGATGCAGCCTGTCTGACTCACAAAGAACTCTCCCCCTCCCCACCTCTGCCTGAACAAGAACTGATTAGAGAAAGGACTTACAAAAGACAAGGAAGATGCATTGGGAGACACACCTAAAACCCTCCAGACAAAGTTGATAGGAGTGAAGCAACTCCCCTGGTCTCATTTACATCAGAGACAGAAATGGATGACAACTCATTTAAATGGGAGATGGGACAGGCATGCACCTTCATTAGCATTCAGAATGGGGAACAGAGCTTACAAGGCAAGGACTGAACTGAATTCAGGAATCAGAAAAGCAGGGGAGCACTGCATGAGGGGGAATCCTTGCTTCAAATGCTAATCAACCCACATCTACACACAACCAGCTCAGCATTTATGAGACCAATTCTAGTAATGATTCCTCTGTTGGTACCCAAAACACTGAATCTGCCTGTCTGTATTGTGAGCTTCCTCAGAGTAATGCCACCCATAGCCAGGGGTGATCAATTCCTATTATCCACCATATGAGCCACGGTTTACCCATAAACAAACCTAGCATTGTCTCTTGAGCCATTGTTAGTTGTCTACAAAACCCCTACCCAAGCTCAAGTTTCTGTCCTGGTGCTTGGATCCAAAAAGCTGCACCAGTTTCACTCGTTTTCTGCCTGGAATCCCTCCATGGGTCATGCTGAGGGCTCTGCCTGTCTGCAAGCTCCAACAAACACCTGGGAACCTCAACTAGTTCAAGCTTCACTGAGTGGTGAGACCCCAACTCTCTCTCTCTCTCTCTCTGACTCCAGGCTCTCTGAACCTCACTTACTCTTTCTTCCCCTTGACCTCCCCATTTGCTCTGCAGCAACGCTTCTTTTACCTAAGTCAAAGATCCCTGTAATGCCCAATACTACAGTGCGGTCTGCTCATCAAGGGGGTTACTACTAGGACCATTGTGACAAGAGATTGTGATGTGCTGAGTTTTGAGGCGCATGAGGGTATTGGCTGAAAGTGCTGATCGGACCCAGCCTGCTCAGATGTACTCTGTTAGTGTGTGTGTATGTGTGTCTAACTGCATTTATTACTGTCCTGCTGAAATAATATTATCTCGATAACTGAGTTCAAGGTACATGAGGGTGTCAACTTATCAATGCTGAATAGTCCGGCCTGACTCAGATATGCTCTCTGTTAACCCATGTGCTTGTGTCTGACTGCATTTCACTGTTGCCCCGATGAACTGAGTTCAAGGCATATGAGGGTGTTAGCCTGTCAATGCTAAATAACCCGGCCTGGCTCAGCCATGTCCTGTTGATCTGTGTGTGTATGTGTGTACATGTGTTTGACTGATTCAGTAGCTGGAGGAACCCAGCCCCATTGAAACTGAGTCCTGCAAGATAGCTCCTCTGGGGGTAAGGACTTGCAGAAGGGAGAGATAAAGCTCCACATGGAAACACAAGCAGCACATTGATAGAATTAGAGAGACCCCAGAAACGTACCCCTAATAAATGAGCACACCCCAAAGTGATGGGCAAATCTGGTAAGACTCCACTTTTAAGTGGTGCACAATGGCTGTGCATATGCTGTTCACTTCCCCCCCCCCACGCAGATTTTTTTGACCCTTGGGTATCCAGGGTCAAAAAAACCTGTGGAAAAAAACTGGAGCAGCACACACATGGGCAGCGCTCCCTTGCAGTGCGAACATCAAAATGTGCAGTATGTGGCACTATAAACATATGGATGGGGCTTTGGCCAATTTCCAGAGAGCCGCAAGTGCCATGCCAGTAAGTTGCATGCAGCTCGCAAGCCATGTTTTGGCCACTATGGCTCTGTGGGTAGACTGTCAATATTAAAACTGACATGCTAGCCACTGGGGCTGTTGCCTTTTTGCCACACAGTAACAGATGCCCAGGGCTTCCCACTGAAGGAGAAATCAGTTACTTGGTATCTCAGTATGCTGTTAATATAACTGTTTGTTTATACTTATATACCAGTTCTGGCATAGAGCTGGTTATGCAATGGGAAGGCAATCTCTTCTGGCAGAAATTTCTGTCAAAATAACAATGCCTAGATCACACCAAAAACTCTGCTCCAAAAACTGACTTAGCTGGGAAGATTAAATGTGAAAACAAAATTCCTTGCTCCTTGTCACAGGTCTTCCCCCACCCTCCCCAACGTGTTCCAAAAACCCCTGGATGTTAAGAACTTACGACTATACAAGTATTTCTTAAAATACTGTGCTCACAGCTTTAAAAAAAAAAAAAGCATAAAAAACCCAGAAATAGTAAGACTATATTTAACAGCATCATCCCTGCCATATCAGCAGTAATAAAAGAAAAATACCATTTTTCCTAACTCCGTATGTGTTTGAGGAGAGGTAGCTAACAAGAAAGGGCAGAGAGATCTGAAACGTGTAATCGGTCTTCTTCAACAACAGGGACAGAGGATTCAGTCTTACAGCAACGTGAGACTAAAAAATCCAGCAACATTACTGTCAGATAAAATAAACATCTCTAAAGTGAAACTCAGATCACAGCTTGAACATTTTCTATAGTCTGTTCAAATGAGACCAACAAGCAATGGAAGCTTTTGTGTCCTATGATTTGAAATAAAAGCTGTCCCTGCTGTTCAGGACTCACTGAGAAATGCTGTAGATATGTCACAAAGGACTCAGGGGTGCAGACACCAGTACAGAGTACAATGCTCATTCTCACAAGTGGTTATATTGAAGTAATTGTTTAAAGGACTAGGCCTAGTCATACCAACATATCTCCACCTGAGGGTCATTCTGCTACAAACACTGTTTTCTCCATTTAGAACAATGAATCATTTCAAAGAGGATTCATCAGCAAGTCAGATACAAAGTCAGTGTTAAATATTTATATTCCCTCCACAGTTCAGAAATGAATTTAGTGCATGTCTGAAGAGGCATTTGTCTATAGTAAAAGCCAACAACTAATAAAAATGAGTTGAATCTTTCAAGTAAACTGATATTAGTTCCTTATCAACCATTTGTTTACTGAATTTGCTTTACTGAAAATACAAATAACTTTGTTAATCACACACTTTTCTACTTAAATGTGGATAGCTAACATTTTGTCAAATGAAGCTGAAGGTTGTCTTCCAATGCTTCACTCCATTTTGCAAAGCTGCAATGTCATGCCTAAGTGAAAACAGATGGTACTTTTTCATTCAATCTGCAATACATGTCACCTGAAATGTGTGTGGGGGGATAGTCTCTGAAGAAAAAAATTCTGACATGGTCTGTGTCTTCCTTGAATATATCCTAAAGGTATCAGGTACACTGCCTGAAGAATGTTAGTCTTTATGGAAATTTAAGATCTAGTATATGGACCTTTATTGTATACAGAGGGGGAGGAGGCTAAAAATAGTGTTTGAAATAAGTATGGGGCACTCATTTCAAGATGACCTGAGAACAACTTTCAGGAAGGAAGAATTGTTTTATAAGCAAGATGCATTCTGAAGTACGGTTATATAAAAATATAATCCTGCTTCCTCCAAGGAAGCAGTCCTAAAAACAGATTCTGTGTTGGGTCAACCTGAGTGCTTGAAACAGTGAAAAAATAAAAGCTACAATGCTCATTTCAACCCTAATGTCTTCGAGCCTAATCCCTCATGAGTCTAATAGACAAGAAATTGCATTGCCATACTTCTTCAAATTAATATCCCCCTCTTTATCAAGTGGTAACTGTTGCAAATTAATGTTCTAGACTACTATGAGCCAAACTGTTTTGAAAGAGCCTCGATTTTTACATGAGATTGAATGCAATTAAACTATGTTGCAAAATGGTGGGATGGAAAGACGCATAGGTGTATTGAGGTGGTTGAGATGAAACATAATACTGCAACGAAAGCAGTGTCACCTATACAAGTCCTTGTCTTTAAGCTTGACATCTTTAACAAATTCACTCCCCTATTCTGAACATTTTAGCACTTTTCTAGTTTTATTTTTGAAAACCTCTCTCACTACCTGCCAATGAACATTGCAATGGATCGCTTATACTCCTCACTTGTCATTTTGAGCAGTTAAGTTTTCATCAGATAAGATAACAGGGTATAGAGTATGCAAGAAACCTATCATTTGGAACAAAGAGCCTCCTGCTGGATACACAATGGTGCTTGAATAACTTTTGTTCCAAAATATTTTCTAGCAAAGCAACACAACCTTTCTTGCAAGTCATGTCAGGTACCTCATCTGTACAAGTATTGTCAAACTTGGATCAATCAAACTTCATATTTTCACTGTCATACCTTTACACTTTTGTTTTTCAGTTCTTCAAGCAAATCTGCGGCAATGATGATAGAATAAAGCAGGCAGAGGTCACATGGTTCCTCAGTCATATCACTGTTTTGAACCAGACAAAATCAGCTCACTGTTTAGTATTGGGAGCACCCAACTTCCATCAGTTGGAAGCAAAAAATATATACAAGCAACAGATGAAAATGTAATTGGTACTGGAAGATCATTGGACATCTAAATTCTTATCATCACTGTATTATTGGAAAATAAGATCCCATCAATCATTTTCTGTTTTCTTTTGGGTCACCACTACAGGCAATAAAATTGACAGGCTTTCCTTCATAACTTCCTACAGTTTGAAAAAGAATTTTTCCTCAAACCTGCTAGTAGCAGGGATAGTCCATGTAACTTCTCTCTTTGCAATGTCATCTTCATATTTTCACTTTTAAGTCTTGGACTTACAGAGCAACATTTTGATGATGGTGATAATAATAAATAACTTGTTAGAAGAAGGCTGATGAATGTTCAAACAAGCACAGAGTCATTAGGAAAATTTGTCACAGATGAATATCTGGCTTAGCTTTGCTGGGGACTTCTTGTCATCTTTTTTTTCTTTCTTGTTTTCTCTGGAACTACATAGCGGGCCAGGTGTGACAACACCATATATTTCCTCACTAGAGGCCTTACTATTAGCCTATAAAGATGGATAAAAATGGTGATTTCCTCTGTTGTTAATCAGAATTGTAATTGAAAATTGTTTTAGTTATTTATATTTTTGTTTTAATTCTTAGATTTTTTTAAACTTTTGAGCAAGCCACAAATGTTATTATTAAATAGTGTTTATGCCCATTTTAAAGGCTCAAGCGATACAGGGTTGTCTAGAGTTGGCCTAGATCCTTATCTAGAGAGCAACAAGTTACACAAGATGTACTTTTCTTTGAAATCAAGAATATTTTGGTTTGATAACCTATTACCACAAAAAAATGTTTCCAGCACAATTCCTTCTATAATCTCCTCATTCTGCCAAAGCTATCAAAGATTACTGCTCAGCTAGGGACAAATTAAAAATAGAAAGCCTACCAGAGAGGTTGTCTTGTGCAACCTAAAAACAGAGAACAATATATTCATAGATTCATAGATGCTAGGGTCGGAAAAGACCTCAGTAGATCATCGAGTCCGACCCCCTGCATAGGCAGGAAAGAGCGCTGGGTCTAGATGACCCCAGCTAGATACTCATCTAACCTCCTCTTGAAGACCCCCAGGGTAGGGGAGAGCACCACCTCCCTTGGGAGCCCGTTCCAGACCTTGGCCACTCGAACTGTGAAGAAGTTCTTCCTAATGTCCAGTCTAAATCTGCTCTCTGCTAGCTTGTGGCCATTATTTCTTGTAACCCCCGGGGTTGCCTTGGTGAGTAAAGACTCACCAATTCCCTTCTGTGCCCCCGTGATGAACTTATAGGCAGCCACAACGTCGCTTCTCAACCTTCTCTTGCAGAGGCTGAAGAGGTCCAGGTGCCCTAGTCTCTCCTCATAGGGCTTGGCCTGCAAGCCCTTAACCATACAAGTGGCCCTTCTCTGGACCCTCTCCAGGTTATCCACATCTCTCTTGAAGTGCGGTGCCCAGAATTGCACGCAGTACTCCAACTGTGGTCTGACCAGCGCCCGATAGAGGGGAAGTATCACATCCTTGGATCTATTCGTCATGCATCTGCTGATGCACGATAAAGTGCCATTAGCTTTTCTGATGGCTTCATCACACTGACGACTCATGTTCATCTTGGTGTCCACTAGGACTCCAAGATCCCTTTCTGCTTCCATTCCTCCAAGCAGGTCATTTCCTAGGCAGTAGGTATGCTGGACATTTTTCCTCCGTAGGTGCAGCACTTTGCATTTCTCCTTGTTGAATTGCATTCTGTTGTTTTGTGCCATTTGTCCAACCTGTCCAGGTCTGCTTGTAGTTATTCCCTGCCCTCCAGTGTGACCACTTCTCTCCACAGTTTTGTGTCATTCGCAAACTTGGACAGAGCACACTTCACTCCCTTGTCCAAGTTGCCGATGAAGATATTGAAGAGTATCGGTCCAAGGACCGAGCCCTGCGGGACCCCACTGCCCGCACCCTTCGAGGTCGATACCGACCCATCCACTATGACTCTCTGGGTGCAACCCTCTAGCCAATTCATCACCCACTGGACTGTGTAGTCATCTAAGTCACAGCCTCTTAACTTGTTCACCAGTATGGGGTGGGATACCGTATCGAAGGCCTTCCTGAAGTCTAAGTATACGACATCCACCCCTTCTCCTGCGTCCAGGCATTTTATAACCTGGTCATAAAAAGAAACTAGATTAGTCAGGCATGATCCACTTGCTACGAACCCGTGCTGGTTTCCCCTTAGCATAATTTGTCCTGCCGGGCTCTCACAAATGTGAGCCTTGATAATTTTTTCAAAGACTTTGCCTAGGATGGAGGTGAGACTGACTGGCCTATAGTTGCCTGGGTCCTCCTTCCTCCCCTTCTTGAAAATGGGGACCACATTGGCCCTTTTCCAGTCCTCCGGGACCTGGCCCGTGCGCCATGAGTGTTCAAACATTCCCGCCAGTGGCTGGGCAATGACGTCAGCCAGTGCCTTCAGTACCCTTGGATGGAGCTCATCCGGGCCTGCCGACTTAAACACATCCAGTTCCTCCAAGTGACTCTGCACCATTTCAGGGTCTACGCATGGTAGTCTGGTGCCTTGCTGCTGCCTCTCTACAATACCAGTGAGAGCCTTGTCGTGCCCCTCACTTAGGAACATCGAAGCAAAGAACTCGTTGAGGAGTTCAGCCTTGTCCCCACTGTCTGTCACCAATTGCTTCTGCCC
>NW_005842376.1:1314386-1324864 GCF_000455745.1 Alligator sinensis
GGTAGCTTTGGCCCGTCTAACTGCCTCCCTACAAGTGCGAACAGAGGAGGTATATTCATCTTCGGTAATCTCTCCCCATTTCCACTTTTTATATGCTCCCCATTTAGTCCGCAGGCTGCCCTGGATTTCTCTGGTCAGCCAAGGAAGCCTCCTGGCTCCTTTCCCTCTTTTTCCTCGCATCGGGATCGTCTCCCTCTGTGCCCAAAGGATCATTTTCTTAAGGTACAGCCACCCTTCCTGGGCTCCCATCTCTTCAAAACTCCTACTCTGCAGTGCATCCTTGACTAATCGCCTGAGTTCATTGAAATCAGCTTTTCTAAAGTCTAGCACTTTCACCCTACTAGTTACCTTACCCACTCGACGACTTATGATGAATTCTATTATTTGGTGATCACTGTCCCCCAGGTGACTACCAATCTGTAGGTCCCCTACCATATCATCCCCCGTTGCCAATACCAGGTCCAGTAAGGCATTCCCCCTAGTGGGACCGTGTACCTCCTGCATCAGGTGGAGGTCCTGTAAGCAGGATAGGAACATGCATGAACGGTGGGACTTTGCTGTCTGTGTCTCCCAGCAGATGTCTGGGTAGTTTAGGTCCCTCATGACTACTGCCTCCTTAGTTTTTATGGTCTCTGAGAGCTGCCTCAGGAGCCCTGAATCTATTTCTTCCCCTTGGTGTGGGGGTTTGTAGCAGACCCCTACCACCAAATCCCTTTCTCCTTGCCCCCCATGTAGCCTAACCCACAATCCTTCTACTTCCTCATCCTTGGATTCCGTCTTGATGAGGGTCGAAGTATATTGCTCATTGACATACAGCGCAACCCCTCCCCCTTTCTTCCCCACCCTGTCCTTTCTGTACAGCCTATAACCCTCAATATGTACCGCCCAGTCATGGGAAGAATCCCACCAGGTTTCAGATAGCCCAATTCATCCTGCTTGTTCCCCATGCTCCTAGCATTATTATATAGGCACTTGAGCCCTGTGACTGGTGCCTTTTTTGCCCCCCAACTCCGATTCCCAAAGGGCCCCTTATTGCTTACCTGCTTTTTGCTTACCTGTGCTGTATTGCTGTCTGCCCCATGGATTGCAGGTTCCCAATGTTCTCCTTCTTCAGGCTGGGCTGTCCTTGGGGGTGCCACATGGTTTGGTGGTCCACGGCTTCCCCCGCCCTCATCTTCCCCTCCCCCCGACGAGCCTAGTTTAAAGCCGCCAGAGGAGATCCGCCAACCTAGAAGAGAACACATGCTTACCTTTGGGGGACAGGTGAAGCCCATCCCAACTGAGCATGTCGTGATGCGCAGGTTGTTGTCCAGGAAGCCGAAGCCTGCTTCGAGACACCATTGCCAAAGCCGCCAGTTTGTCTCTCTAATGTAGTTCTCGTGCCATCTTCCATGTCCGCTCACTGGTAGGACAGAACCGCTCACTGGTAGGACAGAACCAGTGTATTTATATATTGATATTTAATATTTAATTTTTATATATTGATATTTAATATTTAATTATTATATATTAATATTTATATACTGCTCTGTAGACACAACTGGATATTTGCTGTAGTGACAAGAAAGCTGTTGAAACAGTATATTATGGGGCAAATGACACTATAAAGAAATATTAGAACTACATAATTAAGCTGCATTGTTAACATAATTTGGTAATTGAATGAAACTTACTATGCTTTGGTCTTAAAAGAAATTAGGACCTCGCTGAAAATGTATGACTATTAGCAGCTAAAATGGACTCTGTGGGCACATCTGCATGTGAATTAATGCACGTTTCCTAATGTGCATTAAATTTAGTACCTCCAATATGAGGTACTAAATAAATGTGCTAATGCACAATAGTGCCAGTGCATGCTTTTTTAGTGACTCTTAATGTGCGGTAGCCTATTCTACTGCACATTAGTGTATTAACATGTTTTTATGTGTTGCTTTAATTTGCAGTAGAATAAGCTATTGCACATTAAGGTATATGTGTTGATGCACCCTGTATAAGAAAAAATAATTCTTAATAAGTGGCTTTTATTCACTATCAAGTAAAAAAACATTATTTTTATTTATGAGACCATTTTATATTTCATTTGATATAATTGCTTCCTTACAAGCAAAACAATGGTTGTGATTCTTCAAGATGTCCATTCATGTTTTATTCTTGGTGCACATTCTTGGATACATCCCATATCCTTGAGATCAGAATTCAAGTACTCTTCTCTCCCCTTTCAAAGGTATGAAGGACAAAATAGAACTAATTGTCCATCATTTCTTCTGAATCCAGATTTTATTGGACACTATACTAGTGAGGAAGGAGAGCACGTTAAAGATTACATATAAACAACACATATTTAGGAGCCTGTTACTATTAGGTAATTAATAATTCTTTCATCTTCTAAGGGTTGTCCACAATCTATTACACTCTTGTGACTTGCAGATGGCAACCTGATGACAAGGATGCCCAGAATCTCCTACAGACTGCAACATAATCAGAGTTAGAAGCCAAAAATAGTATCTGATAAGCAAATGTGCTTGTCCCCAGGTAGCTGCTTTCCAAATTACAGGTCTGGTAACACTTCTCAAATCCAGACTAGAGCTCCACATTCCTTTTTCTTTGGTAACTAAAAGGAAACGGTATTGAAAACTCTTCCTTCTGAATAGAAGAGAATTTCTATTGCTCCAACAGTAAGGAGTGATTTCACCTCCGGAATTAATTATCTTATGAGAAGCATCCTAGAAAAGGTGTCTACAACCAGAAATGATTGGAAACTGAACATATGGTTTTGATGACTTTTAGGTGACATGAGGTTTTGATGACATGAGGTTTTGATGACTTTTAGGCCTAATCCATGATCATATTGTTTGAAGTTTCATAAAAATATATCAACTGATCCACAAATACGGAAAGGAAAATCTATTCAATATGATTCCTGGGAAATGGAGTCTGCCACAGGTCCGATCTGCCATGCAGGCTGGACTTTGCCTGCCCCTCGCCTTCACCAAGGTCAACAAGAGAGAACAATGTAATGTGATGCAATGATTGAACGTTATCCTGGCCTATAGGAATCCGGCCATAGTCTAGAGCACCTTAATTTATGTAAATTATCTTCCCGTTTCCTCTATTTGAATCCTGTAAATTCTTCTCGAGGCTCCTGGCTTAAAGCTACTTTATCCTGAATCCCTGCTTGTGTATATTGAGCTATCTTTTAATACTTTACTTGTGAAGCCATTACCATTTATTATTCAATGTGCATAGGACAGGGTATTTTCTACCAACCAAAAACAGGTAAACTCTATTGTCAGAAACAGTTCAGCTTGCTACTGCAGCTGATTCTTTTACACTCTCCCAAAACCACAAGGTCTCTTAATTAAATGTTTTTATTCACCCCTTGTGGAGCATATGCATTTATGCAACTCCCATTAGCCTTAATAGGAGCTTGCGCTTCAAGGGGCAAGGAAACTTACTGCTCACTCGGGGTAAGCACTTCCCGTGAGAAGTTAGTGCAAAACTGTGTATTTTAAAAAGTTCGTGAACACCTAAACTTGTTTCCTGCAAGTTACTGGAATTATTGTGTAGCAAGCTCAGAGCTCCCCCAAACTGCAAAATAACTCAGGTAGAACAGTCTGTGAGCTTCTTTGATAAGTAAAGAATGTCATGAAACATTAAAGATACTTTTATTTCAGCTGTATGCAGTTTCCTCAGAATTTGTCATCTAGCCATTGTATGCAGCAAATATCTTTCTTCCCCAGCTTTGAGAAAAGAGCACTTTGGAAGTCTTCCCTTCCATTTGCATCAAAAATGAAACCATTGTAACCTCGGACAAAGCACTCAAATATCATCTGAGACTTGAACCCTGTCACAGTACATGTCATAATCATTCAGCACTGAACAGCAGTGATTCTCTGTACTGGAGACTAGAGGCACATGACAAAATATTGTTATATTATGCATTGCACTAAGCTGGCTCTTGTTGTCTCCTCTTGACCCACTTCAAAATATAGTCCCAAACATCCAAAAAGGAGAAGTGCTGGGGAAGGTTATTGCTGCTGTTCATCAGAAAATGATAGATGAAAATAAAGAGTTTGCTTCCATGACCTGCCTGTCAAACCTTGTCCCAGATTCACTGTGATCTGGAAGTAAATTAAAATAAGATGAGTAAAACTGCCTGGCCCAAATAGTTAGTAAACTGAGAACCATTTTGGCATGTTATGAGATGATATTCATCATTTATCTTAGTCAAAATGCAGCCTGCTAGGATGCCATCTTGGAACTTGGGGCTCTGGGTTGAACTCCCTGATATACCATGAATTTTCTGCGTGACCTAAGTCTTGGAGGCCTAGAACCAGAAATACCTGGGTTCCTAAACTACATGTCAGGAGGCATGTCTACATGAGACATTTACTGCAGAGCTGACTAATTAGCTGCGAAGTAAACATCTCGGTGTCTACACATGTGCCTCTATTGGGCTGGAGTAAACTAACTTACTCCGCAGTAAGTTCAGTAAAAGTACTTATCCTGCTGCAGAGTAAAAAACATGGCAGCAGCACATGTGCAGATGCTAGAGAGGTTGGCTGGGGCATGAGGGTGCTTCAGTGCAGGGGCTGCCTACCAGCTAGCCCCATACTGAAGCTCTCTTGTGCCCCAGTTGGCCCCTCTGCAGTACATTGAGCCAGGGGGAGCAACCCCAGGCTGGCAGGCTAACCCCCAGGGCCCTCTGCCAGCCAGGGCTGCTCCAACCCTGCTCCACATGCTGCACCTGAATAAACTGCAGAGCTTATTATTCCAAAGTTTATTGCTCTTGGCATGCTGTGCACCCAGAAGCAATAAACTTTGGAGCAATAAGCTCTGCAGTTTATTCAGGCACTGTAATAGCACATGTAGACATGCCCAGTTAGGATTTAAGTGCTGAAGTCTACAAATACTCCGCTTAAATGTCTGAAAGGCGGTAGGTGCCTTTTTCACCAGTGGACATACTCATACGTCTAATGTGCAGGCCCACCATTACCACCATCTTAGCTAGGTTGAGCTAAGCATCATGGCATCTCTCTCTCATGCCTAAACCTCTTCAGGTTTCACAGTTGAGGTGTCTCAGCACTTATGCTGCAAAAAGGCCCGACAAAGTAGGCACGCTCAGAGCAGACACAGCACTCACTGACAGCACTAGATTCAGTACAAAGCACAGCAGCCACAGCCATGTTTATACAACAGTCTAGCATCTACAGCACTCACCGAGCAGTGGGAAACCTTGGTTCTGTGCCCTTTTTGACCTGAGGGGATTACAGAAGTTGCCTAATATCCATTTCCTGAAGTATTACCCAACTGCCAGGCTGAAGCCACTGTGTGGAAAGGAATGCAAGAGTCATGAGGCCAAGAAAGAGAGAAAGCAGGAAGGCATCTGTCTGTGCATGTTGCTTAAATGACTGCCTAATGAAAAATAAATGAGCAACGCTTGGTGTTGGAACAAGAGCCTGGCACCCGCCTACATTCCACAATTTGGGGCCCTCATTACCAAATATAGGGCCATGATCCTTCTTGTTCACCCTAGTCACAATTTCTCTGCTTCTTTCTGCTGAGCAGTCCAGCTTCACTTACAGGGGCAGAAAGTGGCTCCAGTATAGATCAGCGCCTCACTTTGGGGTTAGGATACTTTCCTAAAGATTGCTCGATTAGGGTTTGATCATCCTAAGGATGAACTCTGCCTCATATCCTAGACAGATGCCCTAGCAGTAGTGTATGAAGCTCACTGAGTGCCTGGGCTGAGTGCTGGGGTAAGGGGTGGCAGCAAGAGTACACCGACCAGAATAAACGGAGCACCATTCTGCTTACCTCCACTCACACACCCTGCTCCCCTCCCCTAGATACATTGTACTGCCGGGCTCCTGTGGGTGATCTTCCCCTGCTTCAAAGACCCAAGTGCGTGTGTGTGGGGGGATTCTTGTACCCCCTCATTATCAGTCCCTCCTCATCCCACCCTAGTTATGCTCCTGTGCTCTAGCCACTAGGCTGTAACAGAATAAGGTGGATAGTGGCAGCAACGTTTTGAAAAAGCAGCAATCCAGCCATCTTCACCCAAAGGAACAACTAGGGAAGAACTAGTTCAGGAGAGAGCATGGGCTGTGAACTGCTCTTCCACACAGCCTTGCAGGAAGGTATCTGAAATAGCTAACACTGATTTTAAAAAAAAGAAGCAGGCTTTCAGGCACAGCTCTCCATTTGGCGTTTCCTATCGACTGGCTTTGGCGCCCACTCCCACACACTGTCTGCTGGCTGGTGTAAGCAGCACTTTTAGGTGCCTAGCTCTCCCCAGTGACTGCCTGATTTGAATGAAGCTGGTCAATTCCATTCTGGAAGAGACAACCTAAACATTCAGCCTCACAAAGCCTAGTTCTCTCTGTGGATCTGGCCCTTAGCGCCTGTGCCTCAGGGAACCATTATGAGCTCAAAGCACATTAGACACCGGTGCATCACTTAAATACTGTAACAGTGGGTTTGGCTGAATCTCCAAATCGAATCAGGGGACCCATAAAAAGGTCTGAATCAATTTGAAGTTCTCTGAATCGATTTGGAAAAGATTCGGAGAGCTTCGACAATTCAGGCAGTCTCCGCTGGCTGCAGCAGGGAGCTGGAGCCGGACTTGCAGCTGGCAAGTAGGGGGTGGGGGTGGGGCTGGAGGAGAGGGGAGGGGACCATGGCGGGACCCCTGCCAGCCCCCATCCCCTGCCTGCTCCCTCAGCCCCTCCCTCCACCTGCCCGCTCCCCCAACCCCCACTCCCCCATGGCTGCCCCACCCAGCCCAGCTCCTGGCCCTTAAAAAAAAGCAAAAAAAAAAAAAGCCCCTCCTTAGCTGGTGCTGCCGGGAGGAGGGGTGATCCCCACTGCCCCATGCCATGTGGGGGGCTCTGCCACGAGCCCCCCAACCCTCACCCGCTCCCCCATGGCTGCCCCAGCTCCAGCCCTTTAAGGGAAAAAAAGCAAAACAACAAAACCTGGGACTCAGTGCTCCTGCAATGGCCTCGGGGCTTCAGCAGGCTCATGCAGAGCCCCCCATGCAGCACGGGGCAGCGGGGATCAACCCCCCACCAGGCAGGAATGGTGAGTGTGGGGTTTTTTGTTTTTTTTCTTAAAGGGCCAGAGCTGGGGTGAGCAGGGCAGGCATGGGGTGGGGGGAGAGGTAGGCTGGGACGGGGGTGGTCAGAAGGCTCATACAGAGCCCCCCACATGGCATAGGTAGCAGGGTTTGCCTCACCAGGCAGGAGCCAGTGAGTTGTGGCTTCTTTTTTTTTCCCCCAAAGTGCTGGGAGCTGGAGTGAACGGGGCAGCCATTGCCGGGGCTGGGAGTGGGCCGGGGATGGGCCTGGGTAATTCTGAGATTTGGCAGCAGCCAAATCTCCAAATCAGATTTGGCTGAATCAATTTGGGACAGTGATTCAAATCACCAAATTGAATCACTGTCCCCCAAATTGCCTGAATCCAAATCTGAAGCGAATATTAGCCGCTTCACACAGGGCTACTGGTTGCCTCCCTTCAGTTATGCTACTGCTTCAGTAAACTAACCGTCCCTGGTAAAGGTGACCTCAAGCATCCTGCCTCCTACCTCAGAAGCAGCATGCTTTGGATGTGCTAATTAGCACCCCTATGTTAACTTACCAGTATAGCTGTGGCTACACTGCCTTTAATTTAGGTAGCTTATAACTTTTGCAAGTTGGGTGGCGGGGAACGGGGTTAATGTAGTTTTGGGATTTTTGTTTGTTTATGGATGCAGATTTATTCTCCTTTTTCAGTATTCTCCAAAAGGATCCGTCACCCCTACTATTTAATATCATATATTAAATGCATCCTATGCCCAGTGCATGAATAAAAGCTTCAGCAGGCTTTTTTAATGTAATTAAAGGAGGTTTATACTGGATGGCATCACAGCCTTTGGGAAATTTTAGGAAAAGCTTTTGATTTTTCAATTTTTTAAACTGTATTTCAAAAGATGTTATGGTGACATAGGAATTAGCAAATACACATTTCAACCTAAATGCTAAATCAGGTGTGTTTAGACGCTAAGTCAAAACAGCAAATAATGCTATTGAGTACAAATGGCTGAAAAGATCAAATACCAAATAATGAATCCTGTGACCTAGAGAGAAAATAAAGTAATTTCACATAACTGCAAATACTAAGAATTCCCTTCATATGCTACTGTGTTCTTTCCCCACACCCTGCTGTCCCTTTGGTGCATCCTTTGTCTCCTTCCTTCACTCCACATCCAAGCTACCACATGAAGCACTGCCCATGTGGAAGTAGCTTTTTAATGAACAAACACAAACCTAGCCTCTTGTGGAAGAGAGTGAATTATGAAAATGCATGCAGACATTGGACCAAAATAATGCCAGAATTCAAGTAAATTGTTCAAAACCAAAGTTAACTAGTCATTTGGAAAAACAAACAAACAAACAAACAAACAAACAACTTAGTCTTATTTTTCTGGTAAAATTTTAATTACTGAAGAGCTTCACAGAGATTTACAAAGATACCTGGGAATGTAAAAGTCTACTGGAAGTCAACAGGGCTTGGCTAAGCTCCTGCATTGCTTTGGAAAATACAACTTTGAGTAGGTGGAGCTGAGACACCATTGATTCTCTGTTAACCTGACCCCAAATCTTGCCGCTTCTGAAAAAAATCTGGTACATAGACCTACACAGACAAGAAAATGGCCACACTGTTACCAGATTTGCCCATCACCTTGGGGTGGGATCATTTATTAGGGATACATTTCTAGGGTCTTGGTAACTCTGTCAATGTGCTGCTTGTGTTACTTGTGTTTCTATACAGAGCTGTGTATCTCCCTTCTGCAAGTCCTCACCCCCAATGGAGCTATCTTGCAGGACTCAGTTTCAATGGGGCTGGGTTCCTCCAGCCACCACATCAGTCATACACACAAACACACGCAGATTAATGTGACACGCTTGACCTGGCCGGGTTGATCAGCATGGACAGGCTGACACCCTCATATGCCAAGAATCAGTTAATCAGAGCAACAATAAACTGCAGTCAGACACAAGCACACAGGTAAACAGAATTCCTCTGAATCCAACTGGGTGTCCAGATGACACCCTCATGGGCCAGCATTCAGTTCATTAGGGCACGTCTGAGCCAAACTGGGTCAATCAGCCTGTACAAGCTGATCCCCTTATGTTTCAAACTCAGCACGTCCCAATCTTTAGCCTCTTGCTGAGCAGACCCCACAGTATTTTTGGGCTTCACCAGGATCTTTAGCTGAGGTAAAAGAAGTGTTGCTGCAGAGCAAGTGAGGAAGGAGAAGTAGAGAAGAAAAATGTACCCAGTTACTACCGGTTTGACTATAAAACTTATTTATTGCTAAGTACATGAAATATACTATAGTATTAATAGTAATAGACATGCAAAGGAAAAACAAACACAAACAATTACAATACTACCCTGGTTTCACTAAGTATTTGGGGAAACTTAGCTCAAGCTTAACTAATACAGTTGAGGTTCAGAAATTTATGCTTAGAGAGAAAAGAGAGAGAGAGAGCGCTGGGATCTCACCAGTCCAAGGTACTCGGGTTGCAAAGCTGACAGGTAAAGTTAGTAGCACAATCCTTGAAGGGAGACGATACGTTTCCTCCAGCCTCTCGACAAGAACAGTGAATGGTATCAGAGATTTTTTCTTCTTGAAGCACACACACTGCTGCTTTTTAGATTTTTAGACCCTCAGATCAGCTTCTTCAATGCATGCTCAATAGTGTAAATCATTGTCTTTTCTCTTGACAAGGGGTTAACTGGTTTGGAGCATCTCAAGAAACTGATTGATAATCAGAAAACACATAAGGTTAGGGAGTAACCAGATACTTAGAAGCCAGCTTGAAAGTCCTATGGATAGCAGATATACTGATGGGATATCTCATGGTTTCTTCAGAAATGACAGCTTGCAGCATCAGGATTTTGGGTTTTTACTTGTTGTGAACAAGCCTCAGCTTAGCCTGACTTTTCCAGATCTTACTATAGTCTTTTAACAGACTTAAGGCAATTATTGGAGTGTTCATAACCTTTTGTGGAGAGGACTTCCACCAGACACCCTGGGAAAAGTATGACAACACTTGTAGTCAGGGCTCCAACAGTCTGTGAAATCTCCACCAACCTTAGACCTGAGCGTTCACAGATGGATGCTGAACTGAGGGGGACATGGCCAGACCTCAGCAAGTTTAAAACCCCATCCTGGCCTGCAGAGACCCCAGCCAGGGTGTGCCCTGCTTTTCCCCCCTGCTCGTGGCTTAGCATGGCTTAGGACCCCCAGCCCAGTGGGTGATCCTGCTGTGCTGTCTGTCCCAGCTGCCAGGGCTTGGCTTTGCTTGGGGGCAGCCCAGAAGCAAAGGCCTGACTGGGGGTGGGGGGCGGGGGGAGAGGGAGGAAGAGAACCACCCACACCACCAAACTGCAGTCAGCCACCGGGCAGGCAGACAGTGGCAGGGGAGCTG
>NW_005842376.1:1324874-1336624 GCF_000455745.1 Alligator sinensis
CCCCCCACGCCGTGTACATGGACGTGCTGCACCATGGCTTCTCCATCATTGCTGCCTGGGCCATGGCCAGACACCAACCAGCATGGCCCCCTTAAGGTGAAGGGGGCAGGGAAGGGTTTTATTTCTCCCTGTCCCCTCTCCCACCGGGGGACAGCAGCCAGTCTGCCAACCCCAGGCACAACCTCCGCTGCTTGCCCCCGGCCAGGCAGACCCTGGCTGGGGTCCTGCCTGGGGAGGGAGGAAGAGTAAACCCCACTCCCGAGCAGTTGCTGGCTCGGGTCCCTAGTTGTTTATCCCAGTTTCTACTTCTTGTAAGCTTCCTTCTTGTGTTTTAGCTGACTGAAGAGCTCCGTGCTAAGTCAAGCTGGTCTTTTCTCATACATGCTAGTGTTCCTGCACATCAGGATGGTTTGTTCCAGCACCCTCAGCAAGGTTTAAAATACAACCAGCTCCCCTGGACTACTCTCCCTCTCAGACTGGCCTCCCAGGGGATCCTGCCCATCAGTTCCCTGAGCCAAAGTCTACTTTTCTTAAGTCCAGCATTCTTACTCTGTTCTCCTTTCTTCCTTCCCTCAAGATCCTGAACTCAATCATCTTGTGGTTGCTGCTGCCGAAGCTGCTATTCACTTCTACATTCCTCACCAATTCTTCCGTTTGTGAGCACCAGGTCAAGAAGAGCATGGTCCCTAGTTGGCCTCTCCAACATTTTTTACCAGAAAGTTGTCCCCACACTTTCCAAAACATTAGCAGTGCACAGGCAATCCAGTCATCCTGACCATCTGCAGGAAGAGCAATATCCTGAAGTCCCTTATGAGAACCAGGGCCTGTGATTGGGGAAACTTCTGCTAGCTGTTTGAAGAAAGCCTCATTCACCTCATCCCCTTGGTCTGGTGGTCATCTATAGCAAATACCCAGCACAACATCACCCTTGTTGCTTTCCCTCCTGACACAAACCCAGAGACTTTCAACAGGCCTATTTCCAGTTTCATGCCAATTGCCTTACTTCCTCAAGAAGAATGAGAAAGCTTCCCGTTGTCCCCTCCTGCTTGTGCTTCCTCCAGGTCCCCCACTTACCTTAGGGCTTTGGTCTCCATCCTCTGGTGAACCTAGTTTAAAGCCCTCCTCACATTCGATGCCAGCAAGTTAAGCATCACATTTGTATGTGCTAGTTGTACTAGATTAATGAGATATTTGTGGTGTTTGTAGACCTGCTTTTTCATTTAGCAATTTATCAATGGTAGCATGCTAGTACATGAAAGAAAAGCTTAACAAATTCTGTTTGTGCTTCTTTTTCATGCTATGACTGTCATCTGTATTTATTTAAATAATGTTCCTCATTTCTGAGATTTTCCCTGGGGCTTAAAGACCAGGTGTTCAGGGATAGTTACAAGCTGTCAAAAATGAAACTGTTCAATGATTTATAGTGGAGACAGGAGCTGAGGAAACACAGGAATGTTATTTTGAAAATTAAAAATCCACACACCTAGAATTTTAGCAGCATAGATTATAATTAACCAAAGAAAGTTGAAATAAAACTTTTTTTCCCCCCCAACAGGGAAAAAAAACCCGATAGTGGTTGTGGCACTGGATAATACTCAAGAAACCTGGTGTGTATTCTCAGCTCTGCTACAGACTTCCTTTGTGACCCTAAGCAACTCACAAGGGAGCTGAAACAAAGTCCACTGCAGTCTGACTCTTTATTGCTGCTTCACTTAATCCAAAAATCTTTCCAGACCTCTTGTGTTATAGAGCCAGAGGAAAAGCTTCTATAATCCCTTATTATAGGAAGAACAATGCTGCGGAGAGCCTCAAATGCAAAAAGAGAGTATAAATCACACCGAAAAGGAAACTGACTTCCCATGCAGAAGCTGCTAAAGTTCTTAAGCAGCAGCTGGTTAATCATCCTGAGTATCTTGTGGTATAAACAGAGGGTTTGGATGAGTTGACTACATGTAATGGAGAATTTAAATGTAGTGCCCTAAAGGAAAGAACACTAACAGAACTACCTGTCTCTTCACAAGGTCTTAACACACAGTCTGCTGGCTTCCAGCAACAAGGGTACACATGCACTCAGCCATATAGTTAGCACCCATGTGCACACCTCCACAACACGTGCATGCACACAAATCAGTCTACTCTTCAGAATTTCACCCAAATACATTCCAAATAGAGTGATGGGGAGAGGAAGCAGTTTAACATTTCCAGCATGAAAATGGAAACAATGCAGGAGTAGTATTTCTAGTAATACATGGAGCACTGCTTCTGCACAGCAGTTTTCTCTACAAGTAGTATTTGAACAATCCGTTTGCAAAAATGACAGAACTGATACCTGTAGTGAGGTGCTACTTTGAGATAAAAGGTCACCTTTTCACCAGGTGCACATGGAGGAAACGTACATGGAGATTCTGATGCTAAATATTGGAAGGTATTTTAAACTGATTATTTTTTTAATTTGAAGAAAGGAACAAAATATGCTAATCATTTACCTTGGTATATAAATAACATACCAAAACAATATCAAATCAGTAATTCTTCTGATCCAGCATGCTATCTCCCATGAAGAAAAGTAATAAAACTTCAATAGCAGTAGTAGTAATACTTCAAAAACTGATTTAAAAAACACCAAACACCTACCCCCCCCCCCCCCAAAAAAAAAAAAAATACAGAAAAACACAAGAAAACACTCCCTTAACTTGCTGACACTGGGTTGAGGGGTGGGGGGGAGGGAGGGCCCATCAGCTAATGAGCTTCCAGGTCTGTACCTAAAACAATGAGGTAACAGCTCCATGGAGGGCTGCATCAAACCAGCATAAGGCTGCATGGCAAGGTTACACTACCACACATTCCACTGAAGACAGGATGGAAGAAACGGTCACAAAAATGTTCCACGCATTTTGTGGCTGATTTCTCCTTTTGTCATGCCCCTGAACATGTGGTACCTGGTTTGTTTATGATATGACTGACAGCTTAATTGCGTCCTTATTGTAACTTGTGCCAGGGTCCTAAGGGAATCCTGTAGTTCAAGCAGTAGGCTTCCAGTACCATCTCTCCAAGTGTGAGTGCATATTATTAATCTAATAATAATTCGTTATTTGAAGCACATGCACTCATAGTTTAAATGTGATAAGGAAACGAGGAAGTCCTATACAATTTCTCCCTGTTTCTTACATTCTATTTATTTGTTTATTATCAAATACCCATTTTTTGAAAATTCATAAAGGGATATAAAGGTAAAAATGCATAAAGGGATATGAAAATTGAAGGAAATACCTAAAATGAAACTTGATACAGTTTGCCTTTTAAATTAAGCCATTACTTAAAAAAAATAAAAATAAAAAAAATCATCGATCTGACTGTTGTGTTTAAATAAGCAACTGTTACACAAAACAAAGAGTTAAAAGTTATAAAAGCTTAAAACAATTGATAATTATAATAGGTAGCTAGCTTATTTGATACAATATTTCATTCAAGGATATGTTTTGAGAAATTTCAATGATGTTATGGAATGACAAAATAATAAAGCTTACTGCTCTACACCAATAAGGTAAAGTCCACTAGAATCAATATCTGTTTAACAAATGAAGCTGGTATTCATTTGTCTTCTTGGTTCAAGTCCATAATTTCACTTTGTGTGTGGAACTGAAATTCTGATTAGGTTTACCAATTATAAAATATAATTATGCTTACATGCCATTCCCACACTGCTGTTCCATTGTGCTAGGCCCCGTACCTTTAAATAAAGTGAGATTTAACTCTAGTTATTTTAAGACTCCGAACAACACTGAAGACCATTTTTATTCCTTATATTTATTTTAAGTGAAGTTATTCTTCTAAAACATATTAAAATAGAAAACAGTGATCTGATCAATTATACAAAGAAAATACCAATATAGTAATAAAAATACTGAAAAAATATGAAAGCACCAAAACATTAGAATATTTATGTTGGTAAAGATTCTAAGAATATATTTCTCGCAATTTTACAATAAAGTGCTATTAAATCCAGTCAAAATTAGCATAAGAATTTTATAAACAGTTAGTAAAGCTTATCTCAAATTTACAAATTACTGCATTTTACTGAGATCACTTTACAACTAAGGATATACAATTAAATCCTTTCTTTAAAGTAAGACATTTGGAATCTGAATTCTAGGAAAACATTTTAAATTGTGGTAACTTGTTTGAACAGTAATAGTGTCTAACTTGTTAGGGAAAACAAAAGCAAAGAAAGCCTGGTGAATAGACCCTAAAATAATTAACTGATGAAAACTAAGACCTCTGCTAGAATAAAATAAAGAGTAAGTCAATTCAGGATAGATGACTGAGTATGAAATATAATACCATAAAGATCTGCCATGAACATAGTAAATTTTCAGTAATCACACTGGACTGTAGTCTGATTCACTGCAAGACGTTAACTAATTTAGATTTATTCACTCAATATCAGAATTTTTTCAAAAAACAAAATTGAATTCATGTTTATGATGCTATACCAATCATCACCATTAAAAAAAGAAGGCAGTGTCGTGAGAGGCAGACCTAAAGTTTCACTTCATGCTTTCCTTTTTAGAGGGTTTTGAGGGTAAACTATAAAAAATTCTGCAATGATCTTTTATAATCTATTTTATAAATTAAATCCAGCAGCCCAGTATTAATGAGCAGTGTGAGTAACACACAATCCAATTCATGATAAAGACCAAATTCTGCATTTTTAAATTTTAAACATTAACAGTGGTGAGGGGAAATGATACCGGATCAGGTCTCCTTTCAAGCTTTTACTTTTTGGGTCATTTTAATATAAATATTTACAGCAATGAGTACAAAGATTCTTTGCTAGAACATATTTTTACTCACTTTAGACACCCTTTCTAAACGCCTTCTGTAAATAGCAGAAATGGAAGATACTGTGCTGTTTACATTTTCTCTTACACATCCAATCTTTTCCTGACCTGGCTTTTTTTTTCTAAATATTTATGAAGGATTAATGTATATATTGCACCTCTCAGGAAATAATCCTACATTTCTTCTGTTTAGCTTTTATATGAATCATAATTAATTTCTGATGACCTTCTCAATAGCACATTGATCTAAAGCAGGGGTTTTCAACCTTTTTAGTCTAAGTACCCCTGGCAGCCGAACACAAGTGAAGGGGGAGAGGGAGGGGGTAGTGCTCAGCCAGACACCAATCAGGGGTGGGAAGTAGCGCGTGGCCGGACACGGAGCAGGGCGGCGGGGACAGTGCACCCCTGCCTTCCACGGACGAGGCAGGGTGGGGAAGCTCACTGGGCTGCTGTTTGGTGCCTGTGGCAGCCATGTGTGAGCTTTCCTGCCCTGCAGAGGGGCGCTGCTGCCCTCATCCCACTTCTGCCCCTGGGAGGCAGCAGCGCTCCATACCTGCCTGCCCGCACATACCCCCTATGACTGGTCCAAGTACCCCCAGGGGTAGGTGTACCTCCGGTTGACAACCCCTGCTCTACAGTTTGAATAAAGAGTTCTGAAACTTTCAGAAAGTGAAATTAATACACTTTAAGAAAAAGAGCCGAACAGAATAGAAATGCCTATAATAAATTAAACCAGCCTTCAAAAAGTATTTTCATCAATTATCTTTGGAATTATTACAGATTTTTTTCCTGGGGAATATGGCTACTGTATGTATGCTTTTTGGCATGTAATATTTGTAATAATTTTACATTCAGAAACCAAAAATAAAGGACACAACCATGATAAGAATTCTGTTCCTCAATTTCAAAATGCACCATCACCAAATTATCGCATCTCTCTGTCCATATGTTCATACATATGGAGCGCACACATACAACCTATGAAAAAAATCTAGCCTATAACTACTCTACTTCATAAAAAAAAAAAATAGCTTGCAATTCTTGAATTAATTTAAACAGTCTACTTGTACCTTTTTAGGGGACATTTAGAACACTTGAACAAGGGAGAAAATTATAGCAGTTTTCAATTACAGTTACATTTAGTTATCATTTCAGGTTGATAATATCCACCAACATGTCTCGTGGACATAAATCCTAAGCCTTCTCTCTTCTTTCTGCACCGTAATAAAGCATTAAGATAGTTTCACTACATTTCTTAACAGTTCTTGGTCACTCATTTCTTCTTTTAACCACAACTATTTTACTTTTCAGTCTTGAAAGCACAGACACATCATTTTTGGCAATTCCAGGGTTTAACAGAGCAGCTTTGGATCCTTTCTTTTCAAACCGTTTATGATAGGCAGCATGTGTAGTAACAGGCAATACTATTTAGCTCTGCTGGGTATGCAACAAGTAGAAGGAGAAGGCAGCCATAGCAACTAAGAGTAATGCTAAAACAACTGTTATCTGCTGGAACCAGATGCAACAATCAATCTGTTCTTGAAGTCTTTTATTTACTTGTAATAACTGAGTTAGCTAAAAACAAACAAAAAAAAAAAACAGGTTTCAGAAATTAAGAACAGTTTTTAAACTAATGAGTTCTGCTATTACTAATGTTAGCTGTAGACAATTATAAGAAGTCATAGTGTGGACATGGCCAGCATTTTAAAAGATACAACATTTAAAAAAATGTATTTTAAAAAGATGGGCATAATAAAACTCAAAGAATACATTTTCTTTTAAAGCATGCTCTATTAATCTGGATCACTTCTGTAAAATTAAAAAATTACTAGCACTATGAATCAATCCATCCTGCTCTAGGTCAAGAAAATAACATCTTTCTACTAAGTGGCAGCACTGATACTTAAGACCACTAATAATTGTTACATATATTAAATACAAAAGGTGATGAGAGAAATGGAAAGTGCAGTAGAGAATTTTTATTAAACATGTGAAGATTAATTTAAGTAGTTACGTTGTTAATTATTGTTTACAGTTCAGTGAGGTTTTTAACTCTTTGCATGGAAATACTTTCTGCACTGAATTTCTTTTCTGTTGTTTAACTAAATCTTTTTTCAACTGCCATTTATAGTTGTAAGGCAGTTTATAAATTTTGTTCAAGGTTCATTTGTATGGAAGAGTACTTTCTTACCTGTAAGTGTAAATCTTCATTGGTTTTGGCAGGAATAAATGAATTCTCTTTTAATGTCAAAGTAGAAGGCTTGCTATTTTCAACAACATGACATCTTAACCTGTTAAAAATTCAAGTACAATTTAACAAAGAACATATTATAAAAGTTTGTTATTTTCAGATTGTTGAAAGGAATTAAGAAGAAACTTTTCATAATGTTTCATAATTAACTGGTAAAAGAATTAAAATTGTGACACAACATTCTCTTCACAGAACCTGATTCTGACCCCTAAAAATCTATCAGAGTTGGATCACTTCCCAAATGCTGTTAAATTGCCTCAAGAATGTAATGCATAACATTAGAACAGATATAACTGAATGTTTCCTTAAAATAAAGACAAAACTAAAGTTAAAATACATATGTACAACCTACTGCTGAATTTAATCCAGAATTCAATATTGCAGAAATGCTGTTTCACTTGTACTGGAAATGGATATTCTCACTTTTGCAATGTAATTTAACATCTCCATCCCTTTTGTGTTTGAAGCAAGCAGAAACAATTTCAATGCCTAATTATGCTTGGTTATCACCTTGAAGGCCTCAAGTATACAATGCTAATAAAAAAGGGAATGCATCTGAATAAACAAGGAAAGCATTTTATAAATTCATGCTATGAACCTTTTTTTGAAACAAATCACTTGGTTTGAAATGAACACATTCCAAATTTATCCCAAGATTCCAAAAACTTATCCCAAGACATTTAGTATTCTCTAAAACAAACTTTATAACTTTTGTGAGAAGAAAGCACAAAAAAAGGGAGAAAATGCTTTAGAACTGACTTTGGGAAAAAGAGAAAAAATGTTAACCATCTACCTTAGGGAAAGGAGTTGGTAAAACAGATATTAATCTGAAATTATAATTATTCAGATAGTGCATATACTGTATAACTGAATCAAATGATGACATGCTCTCCTGATTTTGATACGAGTTTTCCTTGAGATGAAAGATCAGCGTGAGTCATATCATATTACTAGAACCCAAATTTCCAGTACATTTATTTGTATTGTTATTCGACAAATATTCTGCAGGATTCTGTGCCAGTAAAAAAAACCAAACTCCCCCCCCCCCCCCTACTTTTCAAAAAACCAAGCATTTTGTCCCAAAAAAAAAACCCAACCCCCCCCCCCCCCCATTACTGTCAAGAATACTAGCAAAGAAACCTAAAATGACATAATATGTAAAGTCAGAAAATGCAAATATAAAGATACCGTTTCCTATATGTGGAAGATTACTGCATGTGAATAAAAAGTATGTCTATGTTTTCATATATGAAACTTCAAAAAAGCCTCCCAAGAGAATTAAGGAGATTAACTCCTTGCACAATATCTATTGAACAAAATAAGCAGCTATGAGAAAATAATCCCCAAATTACTTGAGAAGTAATGTTGCTTTTATTGTCTCTGGACAGAAGGAGGGCCACCCTGCACAACAATGACAGATCAGAGACTGTACCCAGCAGCTGCAATTATGAACTGCTATCTTTAAAAAAAAAATTAGCATCGTATGTATCCTTTTGAGTATCCATGCACCATTTTGAATTTCATTGTCAGGTTCAACATTCAGATAAAAAACAAACAAACATGTAAACTGAAGAAACAGATTTCATGAAGATTTCATTTCCTGATTTAGTGAAATCCACGCTTCACTAATGATGAAGTATATAAGTAAAGATAATTAAAGTTAAAATGAACGTCTGAGGATGAAAAAAAATCTACAGTAATACAAAAATAATAATTGATATTACATATAGCTTTCTTAAAACTTCATGTTATGCGAACAAGATGATCCAGAAGTAGTTTATGCCAGGAAATGAATACTGGGGTACAAGTAGGGGTACACAGCTAAAGATTTTTTTTGGCTGATACTGATAGCCAATTATTAGCAAGCCATATCAGCCAATACTGAACCAATAACTGATTTATAGGAATGCAGCTGGGCAGCTTGGAGAGTAGCATCCTGCTGGGAAGTCCGTGGGGGGGGGGGGGAAAGCAAGGCCCCCAGTGAGAGGGAAGGAATGAGGCAGGGGCCAGGGCAGATGCTTCCCAGCCATGGCGGTGAATGTAGCCCTGGGGCTGGGAGTGGGACAGAGCCGTGGGCAGCTCATCCAGGGGGTGAGGAAAAGGGGTTGGCTCCCTGCCACTATGCACCACCCTGGGGGAGGCATGGGGGCATGTGCCTCCCCCCCACCAATTTGTGCATGGGGCAGAGTGGGGTTGCCTGCTGCAGACTTGGAGCCAGAGGCAACACCAGCCTCTTCCTGGTGGGGGGGTGGGCTCAGAGAGAGCAGGAGTGGGGCAGGCTCAGCTGTGTGGGGTGGGTGGACAACAGCTATAGCCACCCCAAAATTATGATATGGCTGGCTAATAAGGTTATAGAATTCTTTTCATTTTCTTTTTAGAAAAACCTTAAGAAATTCCATTTGAAATCTCAAAGGAAAAAATGCTAAATTAAGTTATGTTCATTTAAGGGACACACTCTTCCTCCATTAATCCTTTTGGTATGTTCATTCACTTATATCTGCTCACTTTAGTGGCAAAAATATTTTTTACTGCTTATTATTCCAGTTAACATATAAAAAAGAGCCAACATAATTACAAAACCATGAGTTGAGTTCTATTACATCTGATATAACCAAAATCCACACAAGACAACAGAGATGTACGGGTATCATTAAGACAAGAAACATTATCACTAGTGACAATGAGCAAATACTAGGATAAAATTACACAACCCAAATAAACAGCATTTTAGCCAAGTCAATAGGCTTACCTATGTTCCATTACTTTGTTTCTAGGGACTTCTTTCCAGAACTGAGCCAATTCTGATGCACCTGCTCCAGAAGCCTGGTCCATTTCTGCTGCCATTATTAGGAAGCGGTCATGCAGGGAAGCTAAAAAACCTGCTCTCAACCAAAAAAAAACCCCCAAAAACAAAAACAAAGAAACAAATCACCATAAATAAACCAAATAAACTTAAACAGAAATAATGCTTTTTAAGTAAGTACTTTAGGAACAAACTTAAATAGCAACTTTAAGAAAAAGCTTGAATTAGCAATTAATAATCTTCAACAGAACAGCACAAAAACATGAATAACAACTGAAATAGTTGTCCAAGATTTCGTTTCTCAATGCATTTTCCCCAGAATGGAGATTTACTTAGCTAATTTTTTAAAACAGCATAGCAGTGCAAGTGAAAGACCAAAAATCTTGGCATTATTGGTATACTTGTTCTGTTGTTCCCTCATGTTGCATTTGATAAGGTTTATAAAAAAGGAGGACAAACTAAGAATTACTTTAGCCTACAAAATTATACCATCATTTTGACATGATTACTCTTAGAAAATTATATTTCAAAATCTGGTCCTTTGGAGATGAGAGAGAAGCAACACACAACACCACACTTAATAGGAATGTTTTAATGGGAACTTATTGGCATATGCATCTGGCAACGACACACAGGAAACAAAACAAATGTCTATGGGACAAGTGCATTCTACACACATCTGCCCAATGCTGTATTATTGGGGTCGGCAACGTTTTTGAATGGAGTACCAAAAATATGTGCAACCTCAAATTGTAAGACGTTGGCATGCCAGGGGCAGACAGCAGAACTGCATGCAGCCTGAATCTTGTTGTGGCACCGCAGCCCCAGCCCCTTCCTCATGGCACGAGTGCCAAGCAAAATGCCTGTGTGTGACAATCTCTGGCACTTGTGCCAGGGGTTGGTAACACCCACTATAAAATAAGCCCCCCAAAAGTTCACAAGTGCCAAGACATAACTTTGATAATAATCTAGATTTCCCCAAAAATATTCTGTAGGATATTCCACATATTCTGTAGGATATACAGAAACAAATGCCAAGAAGAGGTGCTCATTTGTGTTCTCTTCATAGACTTTCTTGACAAATAAAAATTTTGCTTACCACCATGGAGAGAAACTACTATGTCTAATGATGTACCAGGTTCACAGCTGCTGTTACTTGGTTTAACTCTATACTTTTCAGGAGCAGTTGTTCTCACCTGAGAAACAAAAAAGCAAACAAACAAACATATAGTGCATACACGCCAATTTAATAACAGTACAAGCTTCTAGTTTTCAACTGCTAAATTATAAAAAAAAAAAAAACCCAACCCAACCCCCACAAATCTTAAGATTCTCCCCCCAACCATCCCCTCCTAAAAAACAGGGTGGAATATTCTTGGATTGACACCTGCCTTTACCTTTCAAAAAGAATTAAAAAAAAAATAAATAAAAAAAAATGGAGGAGTGACTAAGAATTACTTATTCAAAAATTCTGGGTATCAGTGCTTACAATTTACCAGTTTTGTTCTTCATTTTTGGTAAGAATAAATTGCTTCTCTCTCTCTTGTCTCCCAAACAAATAAAATATGGAACAAGATTATTGAATGTAACAACTGAAACTGCTGGTTTGACAGTTTTGAAAATAGAATTAATCTTTATACTCAGAAAACATGTAGGAAGTGGCGATAAGCCAAATCTAGGAACACCTACACCCATTTAAATTTCCTGTATGCATCCAGCATGAAACAGTTGGTACTCATTCCTCTAAAATGATCTGCTGATCATTCAGCAACATTTGTACTGCTGATTGATCCCGTGTCATTTTTTGTTTTGTTTAGTTTGTTTGGTTTTTTTTTGGGGGGGGGGGGGGGGGGGG
>NW_005842376.1:1336655-1339053 GCF_000455745.1 Alligator sinensis
AAGGGGAGGACTTTGGGAAAGAGAGGGAGAAGGGACAACATACAAACCCCCCATCTCACTTTTCAGTGGTTCCCCTTCATTCTTTTTTGGGGAAATCTAGATTATTATCAAAATTTGCCATTACCCTTAAATGCCCTTCACATGAGTTTCCCTCAGGGAGTCACACTCTTAACCCAACTTCTAACAGCTGGGGGCTGCATGAACAGTGACCCACACTAGCATGGGCCATGGGTGCCCAGGACTGCATGCCCCCCCACTACTTCTGCACCATGTGCCCCGTCACCCCCACTGCACCACATGCCCAGCCACAAGCTCCATTACTGCACCATGCTGCAGAGCCCCAGCTGTGAGCTCCTCCACCACTGTGAGCTGCACCATGTTGCAGCTAGAGCAATGGGGAGGAGTGGCAGCCAGGTGGGAGCCCAGAGGCTGAAATTTAACACCTTGTGAACTACATGCAACCCATGGGCTGTCAAGTTGAACAGCCCAGCTCTTTTTTGGGGTGGGTTTGATATGCACTAGATTTTACTTTGGCAAATTTAAATTTTCTAGGCAAGCATGTTCAGCAAGGCAAAACAATGAATTATTTACCTTAAATGCCACTATATTTTTAGTCACATTTGTCAGAACGATCAGGCATTTCTTCTCTCCAGTTTCTTTGGATCCAAAATACAGCTCTTCTGCAGGACTAATTTAAAATAAAATAATTTTTGTTTTAACATGTTTTCAGGGCAAATAAGCCAACCAAATAATTTAACCAAAACCAAATTATTTTATAACAAAAGAATAAAAACAGAAACTTTTCTAAAAGACACTTTTGAATTGACTAATATTAATGTAATTCTTGATTTCAGTTCTTCTGGTTTTATAAAAAATTCTAGGGCCTATACAGAAGATGAAAAGAATTAACAAAATAAACAAAGGCAATATTAAATGTTATTACCTGATATGCAATAAAGGTCCTTTAAAAGTGGTTAATGTTTTCCTTGCATTTTTTGCTTTGGAATCTGTTTTGTCATTTTCTTCTGGCTTGGAAATTTGTTCTACAAAACTTACCTAAGGAAAAATAAAGGGCAAATAATATTATCAGTCATCAACTATATATCAGTCTATATATTAGTGTCAGGCAGATGTTTCTGCATCAAATACACTGGCAAGACTTCTTTTTAATGCATGTTATAAAAAAAGATACCAGATGCCTAACAACTTGGTCAGGTCCTTAAACTTTCAAGCATGCAAAATACAGACACCAAGGAAGATTCTAGTTTATACACTACTTGCCTCAATTATGCAGACACTGCAAAACAGTAATAAATAATAAAGAACTGTAATTGATTGTGGGATTTTTCTAATAGTGTTTTACAGGGTCCAATACTAGGTCTGATACTATTCAATATTTTAATCAATGATCTGGATGTAAATATAAAAGCTAATGCTGATAAAAGTGCAGATCACAATAATATTGATAATGTGGTAAATGATTACATTCATTCAAAGCAGTCTATCACATAGTCCCAATGAAACAAACTCCTTTTTAATCCAGGCACATGAAAATACACTCTGTGGCAGCTGGAGCCAGGCACTAGAGCTGGGGACCCCGTGGTCACAGCCAGACACCCCAGGACCAGGTCAGGGAAGCCCGGGAGCTTCAGGATACTTGCTGGGGAGAGAGCCAGGGAGGGGTCAGAAGCTGCACGAGCCGATGCCGTGTCACCTCTTAAAGCATGTCAATCAAGTTTGGTGGCGCCAGGCTGATGACGTTAGCCTCTGGTGCCACCACAGGAAGTTTAAAAGGCCCAGCAAGGGAGAGAGTGGCTGCGGGGCTGGAGCACTCTAGGAGCAGTGTTGCCTGCGAAGCTGCAACTCCAGGACAATCATGGGCCAGCCGAGCCCTGCAGAAGCTGAAGCGGAGTCAGCACCTAGAAGCTGGAGCACCCAGTTGGCAAGGCTGCTTTGAACAGGCTACCTTTCTTTTTTTTTCCCTCTCTCTCTCTTTTTTTTGTTTTACACTTTCATTCATTTTGTTTCCAGTTTGAGGACTCACCATACTCAAAAGTGAGGCAATAGAGCTGAGGATGGCTGCTGGGAGAATATTGCCAGACTCCAACCTCAATGACCGATCAGGAAGTCAGAGCTGGCCAGGACTGAGTTTGAGTTGCTTTCTTTAGTATTTTGATCATTACCCTTTTGCTATCAGCACCAACACAGTGACCGGGGAAAAACTGCATTGTCACACGGGCATTTGGCAGTGAAAAAGATACTGGATAAGCCTGGGGAAAATACAACGTATGGCCAAGCCTCAATGGGCTGGTCCAGAGACCTGAGGAGGTGACAACTGACAGCACAATCTCTACGGCACGGCTGGTGGGGTGGAGGGGGGGAGGGGAGGGGGGGGCCC
>NW_005842376.1:1339084-1385935 GCF_000455745.1 Alligator sinensis
GACTACACTGGATGCGGGAGTACTACCCGTCCCGGGCAGGAGAATACCCCACTGAACTCCTCCTTGAAGTAATTTTCCAGCAAGACATGGCAGGTGAGTAAGAGAGCCCTGCGTGGGGGTCAGGGAGGCTCACAAGACCAGAGTTTACAGTGCAGAGACTTGACACACTCACATAGGAACAAGAAATGCTACCAATTCTGAACATTCTCTTGGAAAACAGATATTCTGAAACAGACTTATGAGTCACAATGGCCAAAAACAATGTCATCCTGTAGCAAAACAAGTAACGTAATTTTTAGATATATGAACCGAGATGCTAACTAGAAATAGGAAGGTGCTTTATCTCTGTGGCATTGGTGACGCCAACAATGAAATGCATAACTTTGGCTATAATTTAAAAAAGATGCAGAAAAATGGTAGAGAGAGCAAAGAAGAAATGCAACAAACATAAGTCAAGGATAAGAGGAAAATGCTTTTAAGTGAGTCAAGAGTTTAGAACTTAAAAAAATTAATCTTCCATAGGTAATCCAGAAGACTGAGAGGTGCCTTGATTATAGTGAGCCAGTACCTCCACCTGAAGGAAGTAACAGCTCCCAAAGGACTGGCTAGTTTTGTGGAGGCATAACAAAATCCAACGGTAGAATGCTGAAGTTAGACAAATTCAGATTAGGCATTACATGAAAACATCACTGTAAGAGTGGTTCTTGTGTATAATCAACTACAAAGAAAACGGCAGAGCCTCTGTACCTTCATATTAAGATGGGATGCTATTCTAGAAGTTATGTTTCAGCCAAATACAAGATATGCTTTAATCCAATAGTTCCCAAACTCTGCTCCACTAAGCCAAGGCAAAGCAGTCCATAGCTGGCACTGTCTTTTCTATGCAATGAGTTTGCATAGAAAGAAACTGAGGAAATATTGCTTTAATCAAGCAAAAGTTACTGGGCTCAATATAGGGTAAGAAGGTGAAATTTAATGGCTCATGCAACAGTTATTTAGTTAGACCAAATGTTCTAATAGTTCCTTCTGGTACTAAACTCAATGAATCTAATTTTATTTCTTTGGCAGTCCTAGTTATAAAAATAAAAGCTTAAAATAACGAATATTTATAGACTAAAGAATAAATAAAGAATAATATTAAGATTATTAAGCTTAAAGGGTACAAGTTATTCTAAAATTAATATTGTGAAGCAGAAATGATATTAGCAGTGAATTCCAGATTCTGGACTACAATAGCAGTTTTAGTAATACTCTAGGGCAGTGGTGCTCAGTCTTTTTAACCCATGGGTCAGATGGACAGTGTCCAGGGCCCCCTTTGGCCCCGTTCTAGCTGGTGAGGGAAGGAAGGTGGCCTAGCCCCGATCCAGTTGCATGTTGAGCAGGGAGAGGTGTGGCCTGGCCTGACCTGGCCTCTTAGTCTTGCAAATTCAGCAGCAGGGATAGGTGGCCGTATTAAATTGCCACTGCTTCACTGGTGTCAAATTGCCCAAACCTTGGGAAGCCCCACAGGCTGGATGCCATGGCTTGGCGGAGTGGATTTGGACCAAGAGCTGAGGGTTGAGCAACTTTGCTCTAGGGGAAGTATTTCCTATAGACTACCACCACTGTATAGTGGAATACAAATTTAAGTAAAACTGGATCTTGATCTATTTTAATAAACTTTGCATAGGTTTAAGGCTACATCTACACAAATCATTTCCTTCATTTCCTTTAGATCCATATAAAGGTTAACTGAATTTGTGTAATCAATAAATTGTCTAACATACTCTGCTCTCTCAACCTCTTCAGATGCTAGTGTTAGTCTTACATTTTGTCTACTTTCTCGTGATTAAAACATCTTTTGAGAAAAATGAGATATGTGATTAAATAATAATGCATTAGATACTTGAGGAAAAATTAAAATTTAAACACACTTTTTGGATATATTAACTTTTCTCCATTTTAAATGTTACGACTGACACCGAATATTATGTACAGAAATACTAAATAATTTTCTGTGCATTTTAATCTGTTCATAAAAATCAACTGTTCAATATTTAACTTTAAGAAGCAGAACTGAAAAATAAAATAAATGCAAATCATTCTTACGTTTTTCACTAAAAGCTAAAAAGATATCTAACAGAAAATTATAGATTTTGTGGACATTAGGACTGGAAAGGACCTCACAAGATCATCGGGTCCATCCCCCTGTCCAAAGGGCAGGCAGTCAGCAGGGATCAAATGATCCCATCAAGATAGGCATCCAAGTGTTTCTTAAAAGGAATCCATAGTAGGTGCCTGCACCACCTCTGGGGGGGAAGTCTATTCCAGGCCCTGGGGACTCGGACAGTAAAGAAGTTTTTCCCTATGTCCAACCTAAAACAGTCTTCCAAGAGTTTGTGATTGCTGAACCTAGTCTTCCCATGGGGTGCCCTGATGAACAGATATTCTCCCAGTTCCTGGTGCACACCCCTTTTGTACTTATAGGATGCCACCAAGTCAACCCTGAGCCTACACTGAAGAGCACCATGTCTCTCAGCCTCTCTCTCTTGTCCTCCAATCATTCACGTGGCTCTCCTCTGGACTCTCTCAAGCTTCTCCCCATCTTTTCTGAACTGCAGAGCATGGACCTGGACACAGTATTCCAGCTGTGGTCTCACCAAGGCCGAGTAAAGTGGAATGATGACTTCCTGAGTCTTATTTGCTTTGCCAGCTGTGGCACTGCACTGGTGGCTCATGTTCCATCTTCTGCCCTTCATCTTAGGATAAAAGGAACCTTAAAAGTCACCTAAATTCACCCCTTGCCTAAAAGCAGGATCAGCTATCCCAGCTCACAGGTCCCCAGTGGGTCTCCAGAAATTGGGGGACATAGCCAGAGGCCTGGATGGAGTGGCCTGCTGAATTCAGGGGACTTGGTGTAAATGGCAAATCAGTGGCACGAGGATAATCAAAAGCTGATACAGGCATGGCTACCTTCCAGCTGCTTTGTCACCACAACTGCCACAGCCCTATCTTGTTGATCGCTGGCCCTATGCTGGAGGCGCCACTATGTACCCTATACTGACATTTGAGCTAATGCTGCCATGCCCTGCATGGCAGAGACAGCTCAAGCCCCAGCACAGGGCATACTATGGTGCTGGAGCCAGAGCTGCTGCATACCCTAGGTCAGAACTGGAGCTGAAGCCACTGAAGCCTTAGCCTAGAACCACCCCATGCCCTGAGCTGGATCAGGCCTGCAAGGAAATCTGTGGTATGGATTTAGTCCAGGGTGTAAAATGAGTCTGACACCTCTGACATGTATATAGGTCACTGTCTGTCAGTAGTGATTTAGAATCACTTAAAAACAAAACAAAACAAAACAAACCTTAGTGAGGTAGTCTATTCCACTAATTCTGAATTCCATTCTAATTTTTCTAGTATTTAACAAATCCCCCTTATTAGAATTTAAATCTATTACTTCTTTTTCTGTCCCAAGCAAGCATAAACAGCTGTTTGTAACTTCCTCCATATGACAGCCTTTTATACATTAAAGACATATATGATTTTCCCTAGTCTGCTCTTTTTTCTAATGTTAAGAAACTCAATTCTTTCAACAAATTCTGTAGAAATTGACCAGAATAAATACCCCTAGTCAAACCTTTCATGTACTGTTTTTTTCTTAGCCTTTGGACTTAACAGATACCTTTTTTGGATTGAGGCTTTGTTCTTCATTGGAATCAGTAGTCTCTTTGCTGTCTGCTTCCATCTCCTCTTTATTCTCATTTTCATCTTCACTAGCAATGGGCCCATTTTCACACAAAGGAGTTTGAAAGTCATCATCAACCAGTGGAGGGTAGCTAAACTTGAAAGTATCCTATAATACAATTTGATTTAATAGACAAGTATACCAATAGGAAGGAAAAGCAATTTCACCGCTCTAAAGTAGATCTCTTAAGAGTTAATCTTTTCTTTCATCCATTATCTTCACATATTTTATTTATGTATTTTATGTTACAGGGGACCCTTATGCAAAAAGATGATTTATCAACTATTGTGGGCTTTGTCCACTATAATAATAAAAATATGACAATCATCTAATTAAAGCTACTAAATTATAGCTAGTGGCATGGTTTACATACTCAAATGAGCTATAGAATTTGTTCTGTTTTGAAACTAGGCATTTAAAGGATTAGCCTAAGGAGAAGAAAAACATTGAGCCATATTTGGTTTGAATCGTTTCAGATGCTTTTATATTACACAGAGCCAACTTCAACAACAAAAAATAATTGGATTTTCAGACACTCTTTGTACTTCTGTAACTGTTTTGGCTTCAAAGAAAATCCTACAGGCAGTTAAGTCCATGATTTGACTTGTAAAATAAAAATGGCCTGTCTATTAATGTTTAAAGAACTAATACTCCATATATATGTATTAAGCTATTGTAATGCCAACTTTTAGCTCATACAACACACACCATCCACCGATTACAGAGGATATTTTTAATAAGCAAGCTAGGTCAGTATAGCAATCTAAATATCAAGACCTCACATACACTGAAGACATCTGAATTGGTAAGTGTTGAACTGGTAAGAACTTCTAAATAATAAAACTCAGTGGAGAAACCATAGAGAATAGGTTCTGTTGGGCAAGGCTATTTCTCAAGTGGTTGAAATAAAGTATGAGCTGCTTTATAATCAACTATTTGGATGTACCTTGGGAAAATCTGTGGAGCAGACAGGTCAGCATGGTCACTTGGAAACCCCGAACACAAACATGTACTTGGGTTGGGTGGAAGAAAGGGGAGTGGAGGGGGGGAAGGGGTTGAAGGCTGATTCCAAGTGTCCTTCTACTAATAATGCAGTACTTGAATGCAATACAAACAGCTGGACTCTTAACATCCTTCTGAATTAGCTTTCTTGAGCTCCTGTGTATTCAGACATCTTGGCAGAGGGGCAATATTACTGAAAAGGATGGAAATGTCTTTCCTGGTCCAAACAAAGCAAAGACAGTGGCCAGTCAAATGATTTTATACTATTCACACCACTTCAGTGGGGCAAGTCCTATATAAAATTTTCCCTTCCTCCATTTATGAAGGATAACATCAAAAATATAAAGACATCAGAATTCATTAAGGTTTGCCTTTCAAAAAGGATGAAAATGATCTTACGTTCCACTGAAATAAGTCATCAAGTTACTAAAACAGCTATGAAATCTTTTTTACTCTTAATATACAAAGATTTGGAAATTAGTTAAGGCTATTGAATGTTAACTTTATTATTAAACAGTTAAATTTGTGACTTACTAGCATCAAATGTACTCTCATCTTGTCACAGTATATCTACTTACAATTATACCTACAAAATGCTGGCTGGCTCCATGGCAGTGCACGTATACAATTGGCAGGGATCTGCATTTTCCGTTTGCCACAGAAAAAAGCAGTAATACCTGGACTTTCTCATTTTAAAGGAGAAAAATGCAGGAAACAGTGAGTTTCCCCTTGCAGGCTGGCAGAGTTCCAGCCTGTAAGGGGCTGGGGGGAATGGGAGGAGAGTGGACAGGCAGGAGGCACCATATGCATGTACATGCTCACACATGCACATGGCCACCAGGAAGCCTGGAGAGCAGCTCCTAGCAGGTAAGTCTGGTGGTGGTGGGTGGAGGAATTGAGGCCCCCCATAGGGAGTTAGGCAGGGCTGGAGGGAGAGAGTTGGGCAGGGCTGGAAGTGCTGCTTAGCTGGAGCAGTGCATGGGGCTTGGGGCCTGGAATACCTAGCCACAGGGCCCAGGCATGAAATGGGACAGGGCTGTAGGCGGCTTGTCCTGGAGATGGGCTAGGAGCTGGCTTCCCACTGTTGCACGCACTACCGGGGGAGTCATGGGGGGCATGTGTTCCCCAGATTTGTGAGCAGGGTGGAGGGGGCTTTCTGCTGCAGGCTTGAACCTTCCTGCCCTGCTGCTCTTCTTCTGGGGCCTCTGCAGTCCAACAGGTGGGACCTGGCATGGCAGGGCACAGCTGGACCCGGGTAGGGAAACTCGTTTACACTGCTGAGAACTCCATGCTACCATAGTGAGGAGCTCCCTGCCCACCTAGTAGCAGTGAAGGGCACAACGCTGCCCCACCAACCCTGCTGCTGCCAGGCAGGCAGGGGGCACCTTCCCATGGTGGTGAGGATCTCCTAGCAGCAGTAACAATTTTCCCTGCTGAGTCCCACTCCGCCCTGCTGCACTGGGTCCCACCCACTAGGCTACGGAGGCCCCAGGGCCAGAGCTGCAAAAGGTCCTGCCATGCTCCGCTACAAAAAAAATGGCAACTGGTGCTGTGCTTGGACCATGAAATTGTGGTGGGGAGAGAAGTAGGGGCAGCCCTCATGAATTAGGTAAGTCCCTATATATAAATGCATATTATAGGCATACAAAAAATAAACTGGATTAAAAAATAGCATTTACAAACTATTTTGAACTTCCAGTATACTTACAGTTCCACCCATATGAGGGGGTAAATACTCTGCATTGATGTAGACCTGCACATCATTCTTATTTGTGAACTTCAACATGTTTACTGCCTCTGGACCAAGCCAACTCTTCACAATTTTGAATGCAGCTAGACAGAAAGTAATTATATATGAAGTTGCTTGAAACAAATTCTGTAGTTTCAGTTATTACTAGTTATTGATAAAAAACTAAGTATTCATAAAAGACCACATACTGAATTGCCAGAAATACCTACCATTGAGTTTGATCTGCCTTATTCATTATAAAAAGCTGCGAAGGCAGAAGGATGCAAAGCCAAAGAGGGACATGAAACCAGGGCTGTGTGATATAAAACCTTAACTGGCATTAATGTTACAGATGCATTACTGATGAATGTCAAAGTCTTAACCAAGTAATACAGGTCTTAACAAATAGCTGCCTATACATTTTTTCTGACGTATCATTTTGAACATGACAGATTTTTCAAATAATGTACTTCACAATTTTCACCATTTGTACTAGTTTCATCTCCCTCTACCTTTTAGCACTAACAAACTATGTAAACTTCTGGAGTTATAAAATAAAAATGCAAATAATGGAAGTTGTCTTTAAATTTTGCAGAGAAAGGATTATGTACAAGCAGTAACTTTTTTCCACTGAACATACTGCCTCCACAAGCCACACAACAAGAATTGTGTGCGTGGGCAGGGGGACTGTTTTGAGTAGCTGTTTTCTGTGAGAAGATGCTCTTAATTCCAGAAATCCACAGATTAAAAGGTATAGATATATCCTTTCCCCTATTCAGTTTATTTCTATATCTAAAAGCCTCATTTGGATCTGGATCCAATACCAAGAAGAGGGAAAATAAACATGCCCTATCAAGGCCATGCATTTTGATAGCAATAATTAATGATGTAAGCAATCTTTTTAAATGGCACATGATGTATCTATAGTGCTCATAAGATGTTGTAAAAAAAACCATTCTCCATCCACCTGTGCCAAACACAGAAATGAGGCAGCCAGTGGACAGTGCAGATCTTCCAACTGCTGCTCTCAAGTGACTAAAAGCAGAGGTTGAAGGTGCCATCAGGGTGGCTCTACTGCCCCATTTCAGGGTTTTCACATGTCAACTGTGAGAAAGTTGGTGAGGCATGCTACCCAGTGGTGCTCTCAGTAATACCATGGCAGTGGTACAGTGATACTCCTGTATCCTGCAGTGGCAGACTATAAAAATGAAAGTTTTTAAGGGAGCAACTAAACAATCCCTGAAGCACTGTCCACAGAAAAATCAGCACCTGGTCTTTTCAAGACAATAGTAATTTGTGAATATGTGAAGTGAACTCCATGCATCAGACCTACCCTTTTATAGAAAAGGGCCAAGACTACTGTAACAGGTTCCTGTGAGACAGATCTCTGAAAAAGGATAGGAAGGATAAGGCTTGATATTTTCTCCACCTAGCACAGTAAAAAGCCCTCCAGGACCTTGTTTTGCCTAAAAGAAACGCACAAACAATCCACAAAAGAGAGGGTGGGGGGGAAGTAAGGAACTTAATCTTTCTTCTATGGCACCTGGCTTGCAGACGCTTGTTGTCAGGCCCATGGAGCTCCCAGAAGAGCTAGAAATTTGGGGGCGGGACCTGCTGCAGAAACCAGGGTATAAGCCCTGCTGCGGATGTGTTGGGGATCTGGATCTGGCCTGGAAAAGTTGGACACCCATGCTCTATAAAAAGTTTTGGCCCTCCATTTTATTCTCAAACTGACCTAGGTGAAAAAATTACTAGTTGTTGCTAAGGTAGCTGAAGAATACAAGGGAAGCTTTTGAAGGATGTCCATTAGCAACCTTCCCCTGAATACACATTGGTAATCCTCTAAGACCTGCTGTAAAAACAAACTAGGTATACTCAGTCACTGACCTGGTGCCTTATAGCCTTACCAAGGCCTCACTAGCCTCTCAAAGAGGTAACAAACTGATCAAGCTTTCTGCACTTTGGGCAGACTAGAGCGAGTGTTTTGAAAAAAATGGGAGGAATGAAAGTATATTTCCATCTCTGGGCAGTCTGTTATTCTTAATGACAGCTACTTAAATGTATTGAAATGTTACATTAATTTTGCTTAATGACAGCTGTTCAGTGTTTCCAAATGTTATAGTAATTTCAAAGAAAATAGAATGCACATATAGGAAAAAGGTACTTTTTATGACTTTATATATATATTCCTGACAACCTAATAGGAGAATAACCCATCTATCTTCCAAGTGTGTTGGCTAGGATAATTTATGAACACTCACACTGCCTCCCCACCCCACCTCAGTATAGAAGCACATGGCAATATCAGTGTTCAGTGTCATGTGTGCTGGACATGTATTGGCTAAGCCTAGCAATCATGGAAGTAAAGCAGATCCTGAGTATGGGAGAATGAGTAAGTGAAGGTCTTGAACTAGTCTATTTATTAAAGGTTGCTTAGTTAAAGGTGAATGAAAGCCCTGGCTTTTATTTTGAAGGACTGCTATAAAATCCTTGAGTCACAGTAAAAGAGTGCCAGGAACAAATGTCATAACTTAGTAACTGACAAACTTGAAGTAGTATGTATTTAAAGTAAAAGTAGAATTTGATCTACAAAGAAAAGCAAAAATGTATAAAACAAGAAAAGAAAAGTACTTGTTTGAATCAATAAAGATTGTCAGATTTAAAAAAAACAATCCATATAAACTTATATTGCTAATATACTTGGACTTACCGTTCATTATCCATGGCATTTCAAAGATAACTATCTTTGCTGAAATCAAAATGAGAGAGGCAGAGACTTAGAACTAAAGGTGTTACACATTTCAAGAATAATGAAAGGGACAAAAAGGGTGTAGAGGTATTATTAAAATAAAAATGCTCATCTGAAAAAGCAATTTTTATGCTTTTGGGGAAATAATAGCTCCCCCCCTCCCATTTGTAAAAATATGAATGGATGTATATAAAAATATGTATGGTAAGTTGAATAAAGACAATTTGGAAGCTGACTGGAAGCTATATGAAATCACACTATTTTCTGTTTTGGTGCATGAAAATAATTATAGCATATGAAAATGGCTACCAACATTTTGTGTACAGAAAGCTCACCATAATTATTCAGTTCAATAACCAAAGAGCAACAGCAAGCAACAAGCAATAGCTTTATTATTTTCTGATCTTAATGAGAAAGTAAATGTTCATTTATTTGGCAAACAGAAAAGTATGATGTTTTAAGACTAAAATGCTTATATCAAAAGAACTGGACATTTTTCAAGAAAATTATTTACTTAAAAATGTTGTACTGAAGCAACCAAAACTATTTGTGAATTCAGTAAATAGCCTGACCAAAAATGTTCTTTCCCCAGAAATAACAAAATAGTTCACTGTGGTGTCAAACTTTGAATTTTTTTAGTGAGAAGGAAGAGGTCTTGGTGACCTGCCTGAGCCCTATAACAGAACTGCTCATAAACTCATTTGAGAAGTGGTTCCGATCCCCTCTGTGCCAGATTTGGAGCACTGACTTGAAACTAGATCACAAGGTATCACAACAAGCTGTCTCAATGTTTAAGTATTCACTTCACAGGAAAGTGCAATAAATGACTTTGTAGTGGGGAAACTCATCAGGGTTTGTAGTTAGAAGACTCATCAGTAGACTTGGGTTCCAGATCCTCTTCCAATGAAGATTTAAATTACTGTATTAAAAATGGAACATCTCCAAACAGGAAAGACTGAGACTTTTACCCATAAAGTTCTTATGCCTGGCTACAGAGTCAATCCCTGTGGCCCAATTACACTGAAGTATTTATACCAAAGGGAACAGCTTTAAAATGGAACAGAGACACCTCCCCCAACACCTTATACAAAAATTGTAGTTTAGTAGTTACGGAGACTGTCCTCAGAACGTGGAAGGTCTGAGGTCAATACTCTACTCTAGATCTGGTGGAAAGGGAATCAATGAGCCTGTTCTTTTACACTGCAGGTGATTGCCCTAAGTATTGGGTATATGAAAAGGAATATAAACACCTCTTCAGTTAACATCAGGGTGTCTAACTAGCAGCCTGCGAGGGGTTATATTGCACTGCCCACCTCTTCAGGCTCCTATCTGGCTGCTGCTCCCAACATTGTTCCAGCTGCTGCAGCAGCTGGGGGAATCCAGACTCCCCCTTCCTCCAACTTTGCCTTCTACCCTTTGCCACTGCTCCAGGGGGCAGCGCAGTACAATACAACACAACCATCAGCGCTGTGGGAAACCTGCAGCCCAGGGTGCCAGAATAGTGGGATACAACTGGGAAGTTTACAATTAGGAAGCCCAGTACAGCAAAAGCACAGGGGGCAGCATACGGATGCCCAAGCACAGTTCAGCAGAGGGTGCACACAGCAGCAGTTACGGGACAAAGTATAGTGTGGGGGGAACCCAGAGGGCGGAGCCATAGCCCCCAGTGGTGCAGGTGCAGCCCTTGCTAGTATGGACCCCAGGCAGTTAGCCCTGAGTTGCATGAATGATGTTTAAGCACCTTTGTGAACCTAGTCTGTGATATTATATTTCATTTCGCTTTTATTTAAAATCCCCCAAAACACTACTTATAAAACGTGATCATAATGCATTATCTGACCCAAAAACAAGGTTTTTTTTCAATCAAGCAAAAAAGATTCCATCTTGTGTGTTTGATCCCTCAAAAATTTCAGCTGCCAAACTGAAAAAAATCAATTATTTTTATGACTTAAAGGAACCGCTAACTTTAAAAAAAAAAAAAAGTGTTTGTGATGTTTCATTTAAATGAACTTAAAATGTACAAAAAGAAACAAAAACTTGACAACCTCTTATCCAAAAGATTCAAGTCCCCAGTTCCAGTCGGTCTTTGGCCTCTATTACGAGGTTGCTAAAAAAGTACCAGTTGTGTAAGGATTTGGCCAAACCCTACAACTATAGAAGAAAAGTGAAGGGAATGTCTGTACTGAAATGTCTCAACTCTTAGAATTTCTCTCTAAAGTTGAAAGTACTCAAAATCATTCATGTTTCCAAACCAATGCTTTAAACCCCCTGTTTTTAGTAAAATCAAAACATTACAAGTGAACTGTAAACAAAAATTATATTCAGAATTAAAATTCTGGGTATTTCCACTAGTATGAGAACCTGGTGAAGACATTTTGCACACAAATGTGCCAACCTTCACAATACCAAGTTTCTGAGACAAGTCGAAGTGCTTAAGAAAATATTTGCAAATTTTAAGGGAAAAAAGGCTCTCCATCAGTTGTAAATTTATCCAATGTGAAATTTATCCAAGACATGCAACTTACTGAGAAAATTAGGATAATAATCTTGAAAACAGTTGATGATGAACCGAACAAAGTCCAAATCCTGAAACAAACACAAATAATAAATGGAGTTTGAATCATAAAGCATAAATCTTTAAAATGACTAATTTTGCAATAAAAAAATGGATCTAGATTAACTCATTAAATTAAAATCACAATGAAAATTATAAAGCCTGGGTATATTTATTAAGTTACAAAGATTCTAGGTCCCAGTGTAATGTGATGGCCACAAACCTTTGAAGATGTAACAAGTGTGTTTAAGTTGATGGAACTGCTCACAGTGCATAACCATCTTTAAAACTACTTTCAGTGTACAAATTAAGCACATACGTTAGTTTTCTGCTGAATTAAGGCAGTTCAAAACTCAGGAGCTTTTCTTTATGACTCCATATTGTGGTCTGTACAGTAGAAATAAACCTCTATTACTAAATGAAAAAAATACCATAAAGCTTTTCTTACGAGTTGCAAGTGATTCTCAACCAGGGAGCCATGACACTGATATACCACGATTAAATAAGGGGTGGGGGAAACCCAATAAAACCCCAATCATGAGTATCTTTGTAAAAATATGAAGCGTGAAAAGGTCTTATACTAGACAAAAATTATAACTACAAGCAGACCTTAGAATTTACTTTTTAAGTAAGAAAGGTGAAGAAAAGGAAAGGAAAAGCTACTTGTCCGAAAGAATACCAATTATTTTGTAGGGGCGTTACCCCCATAATATATTTCACTCTTGGTCTACACTTACTCAAGACTAAAATTTTGGTAGGCAATACCTATTTAAGCCGAGAGTTCTCATGCTCCTTTAATAAGGGTGTAAAAGACAGAATAAGATCAACACCACACAGTTCCTTTTCCCAGTGCAGAATTCAATTATAGGCAGGCCCCAATGAAGAGGGGATTTTACGGAATTTCTCTTTTGGATTGCAAATCTCCAGAAGATATATTTTATCAGAGTGGAAAACCACGGATGGAGGATCTGCCATGACTTCTCATTCATGTTTTCAGAAAAAGTAATTGCTATTACAAAAGGAGGTTTACAGCTTTATAAAATGGTAAGAATGGTAAGATTAATGATTAATTGTTTAAAATAAAAACTAACAAATGTCTAGAAGTCTTTTAGGGACACCAGAAAACATAAGGGTATCTGTATCTGTCTGGCAATAATCTATGCTCACAAACTAAAAATCTCTTCCATTTAACCACCAAAATCTGACGGAATTGTTCTCATCATTGGCTGGAATATTCAATACATCTGACAAATACAACAACCTGGCTTCTGGCATCCATCCAAAGAAACATCAACATCTGATGTTTTCAAGTTTGGAATTAGTATTGATGTTTGTTTCAGAAGACATCTGAATAACTGCATCTGTTTTGAATTACCAGAACTCCTTGAGAAAGGGCAAATATCATAATGATTTAAATGGCATCTTGGCCAATTTTATGGAGTACCCCTGAGTTCAGTGACATCAATGCATAGGCATACACTACTAAATGGGACCAATCAAATGAATGCATCTGAAAGGGACCTTGTGCCTTCCAACTCTGGAATGTGAAACCTGATGCTTGCAAACAGTTCTACTGGACTGATGCTTTTATTATCAGAAAATTGCAATGGCAAAAATGTTAATTGTTCAAACTGTCCACCACAATTCTATATACACAGGAAGTTAAACTGCTGTGAGGTTTGTTTGTGAATGCATCAATTCCATATTCCAAATGCTTCTTTACTTAAGTGGGTAATGGTGATCCCGTTTACTTTTGATCACGAGTTGGACAGACAGTCCTTCCTTGTAGCAGAGAGAACTCAAATCTTGCCTTGTGGACCTGAATTCATGTATGAAAAGGTCTCTTTGCAAATACATTTGCCTTGAATTTGATGGTGCTGTGGGTATGCCCTTGTCCCCCACCTGCGGGGAAAAAAAAGCAGCAATGCAATGATTATTAGAGCCTTGGTTAGAAGACTCTGGCTTTGCCTGCAGCAAAATGAATCTGAAATCACAGGAACACTTCTCAACATAGCAGGCTGCTGCTTCAAGGAATTCAATCAGACCTGTATCATACCAGGGGTGGAGGGAAGAAGCTGTACACAGCTCCATTATATGCACCGTGTGCACCTCCCTACACACACACAAAGATTTTGCTTAGTCTGGCAGTAATTATAAAGATCTGCTGGGCCCTCAAAAAGGGGTCCATAGAGAAACAGACAGAGGCGCTCAGTTTCAAAAGTACAGAGCCTAGAAAGAAATGAGTGGTTGTCAGCTGCGCACTGCCCTATACAGCCTCAGTATAGGAATCCAAGGGCACAATACATACATGTAGTTCAAACAGACGTTATTAAGCAAATTGCAAACATATGCATACAAAACAGCAGAATATAAACTTTCAATGAAATTTAACTTGTCTACTTAAATTACTTTTCCCAATGACATAAGATTTACAAGTAATACACACAAAATTTTTAATAATGAAAAAAAACTTTTCATGAAATTCAGTGTGTGTCCATCTTGAAACAGAGAGCATTTTTCATTAAAATGAAGAACATAATACTAAGTTCTAGATCATAAGGAGACTGCAAAAAAATGTTCAAGATAGGATTTAAGCACATATTTAATTCCACTTGTTGAACAAAGCACTTATTTCTAAATACCAACAACTTCACTTCAGTGGTATTTAATCACGTACTAATGCAGTTCACTAAATTGGAAAAGACTGCTAAAACAGAACCTAAAAATAAGAGGCATATATTAAAACGACAGGGGGAAAAATACACTTAGCACAAAATGGAATCAACAAGTCAAAAGAATTGACTGTTATAGAAATATCCAAACCGTGCTTTGTTAAGTGATTTTTTTTGAAACCTAGAAAGATGGATTAATTTATTTTGTGAAGGTTACTGTGGGTTGCCTGGGAAACTGCTCTGATCCCCGTGTTGAACTAATCTATAACTACAATACATTTATCAATAGCTCCCCAAGTAGATGTAAAACCTACTGGTCTGAAATACATTTCAACACTTATTTCTAAATCCCTAGAATATAAAATACTGTATTTAGAAACATACAAATATCCCAATGTCTCACTAACCTTGAAAACATTCCACATTAATCATTTTGTTCAAACTGTTTTCTGGAATAATTACAAACTGAAATATTTAGACAGATACCTAAAAACCATCCCTCTTTTAATGTTGTACTTATGCGAGACAAAAACCTAAAGAAAATAGTGGTGCTCACTCTATACAGAGGAAAACCCTACTTTTTATATTTCACTTTCTTTTTACAATTACATTATTCTGGAATATCAGAGTACAGAACTGAATTATACTGTTATGCTTTTTCTATTGTGCTCTCTTCAAAATTACAGCATCATGGAACACCTAACAGCATTTAGTAATTTTTCCCAACTAATAGTTTGTTCCTTTGAGTACAGGGTAGGAGTCTCAGTGTTTTAAGATCAGGGCTTAGATGAAATGGTTTAGGTTCAGCTTCAGTCAGTGTTAAAGAATATTGGTAGGCTGGAGAAGAAACTAGAAAAAACAAACGTGGATTTTATTATTACCGTTGACTGAAGAAGTGAGACAGACATAGGCCAACAGTTCAGAAGCGATATAGGATCACAGCTGTTCCTAGGTACCTAAACAGCAGATATGACTACACTATCTTTTCCTCCATCTGTCCTATGTATAAGCATAATGGTTTCTTCAGTATATTTACCACACTGCAATCATGTCTGCCTTTGGAATCTTGTTTTCTGTGATTTCCTTTCTATTTACTCCATTCATGAGCAGCAGAGACATTTGACCTAGAGCAGCAGTTCCCAAACTCTGACAGATTGCATACCACCAATTTAAAATGATACAACCTTAAGTACCACGAGCAAATTTTTGTCATATAAAGCAATTATAATAAATCTGTTAACGCATACCACTGACAGGTTGTCTGTGTACCACTGGTGGTACATGTACCACAGATTGGGAACTGCTAACCTAGTCTTCTCTCTTTAGACAGGAGAACCTGCTGGTATTGAGCAATCGATCAAGGATCCTTTAATCTGAAATTCACTTCCCTTCAATGGTTTACCAGAGTGAAGCTGTTAAGTTCTAGATGCACTATAAAGTCCATCTTTTTACTTTAACTTGTGACAGGGGAAAAATGGCTTGAATTACAGAATGCTACAGTATGGTAAGACAAGGGTAATACTCCATTATCAACATAGTGACCTATATCATAGGAAGATACACTAGATGTCTATTGTTAACGTTGATTTTTAGATGCTTTACTTTGCACAATGCAAAAACATGTTACTTTAAATGTACTTTGGAATAATATATAAAAATGCAGAGTATACCCAATGTCCTGTCATCTAAACGTATGGTAAAGTAGGAGTGACTGGTAGTAAACAATTACGTTCTCAGATGTACTCTGATCAGCAGCCACGTATGAGAGTTTTCTTTTCATGCATTTCTGAATCTCTATCAAAGACTGTATTAGGACGCTGTGGGCACAGTAGTAAAAAGGATGAATGCTGAAAATACAGGAAATGCAAGAAAATTCTGGAGTAACTTGCAATACTTTGCAGTATCAATTTAAAATTAAACCTTTTAAACTATTCGGGACATTTAAGGGATGTAGCAGCATCTCAGCTATACATTTCAATTTTTAGTTTATCTATGTCCAATTTCAGATAACCAGATAAACATTAGAATTAACACTAAATGAACTACCAACTTACAAAATAAGCAAATGCATGAGCTTTCAATTATTTTTGTCACAGGTGATCTTCAGCTTTTTTTTTCATGTATCCATTAAAGAAAGAACTGTCTTTTTAAAAACCATTCATGATTTTATACATCCTAAAGGAGCAAGAAAAAAAGAAAAGGTCTTGTTCCTCTCTATGTGCCACTAATAAGTTTACTAACAGATTTAAACATCAATTATTAAACTATTTCTTTGGTAATCATTTTAACAAAATAATTAAAGCTATTTCTGCATGCACAGACATATCAGGTTAGGGTAGCAGAACACAGTTGCTGTAGAGTCATATTGGGACAATATTCCCTCCCCCTCTTTCCAATAGTTCAAATAATGCAACTCAGGCTAAAAAAGAGAGAGAAGACAACAGTATCAGAAGTCAAAGTTGCTCCTGGATGCCCTACAGACCACCTCCCATGACTTCTGCAGTACTAGAAACTCCAACCCAGGTCTTCCCCAGGCAACCTCTAAGATGTAGTCATTCACTGCCAAAAATCTAGAGCAAATCAATACAAGATGTTGAAAACAGAATAAAATAAAAGGTATGGAGCGATTGGAGAGATTATAGCAGTCATGAGTAGAGAGCTAGTGGGGCAGAGATGTTTTGACTCTGGGGTTCTTTGTGCATAATAAATATCAACTGTGATTCATAAAATATGGGACTTCAGATTAGTCTAGACAGAAATTATTAATTTAAATGCTTACTATTTGACTGATTCCAGTTTCTGCCATGTCAAACACAACTGTTAAGGGCTTTCCATGGTCTCTTCTGTTATAATGCTCTAACCAAAATGCTACAAACTTCTTTTTCTCAGACAGCACTTTAGGATCTTTTGTATGACACTTCACCCTGAACCAGACTACAAAGAAAACAAATAAAAAGACTGAACAATTTATCATCAGAATAGCAAATTATTATTACTGATTTAATATATATGCATATAATAGTGTACACTGTCTTAAGAAATCCATTTCCATCTACTGCAACTGTTTCTACAAACAGAAGTGGCAAAATTGTCTGCTTTTGTTGCTGTTGCTTTCATCCAAAAAAATACCCCAAACAGTACAAAAGGGGAGAGGGGGTGGAAATTATAAGCCCAAAACCATAGTCATAGTACTGGCATCAGACTGTGGGACTATCAACCTTGTGTTCATTCCTCTTTGTGTAAACAACCAATAGTTCTGAAATTTCCAACTTGAAACTTGGCGTGAATGGAGGTGTTGCTTCCTAAATTTAATTTGGATAGCTCTTGATATTTTTTATATTATTTGTATAACGTTAGGTCATTGCAAGTGTGCCTGTGCTTTTACTGAATTTAAGGGGTAATCTATTTTATAGAAGATGATTTGCAAAATAATTATTTCAATTGCTTACACAATAAAGACAATTCAAGCAAAAACAATTCCCAGGAAGTCTGCCTGCTTCCAATTGGTGACAGGCTGCCAAAATGGCAAAGGAAGACAATCCCCAAGCCACCAAATTATTTAAATCTTTAAACTGCAAAAGGTACCCAAAACAGCAATTTTTAAATCTAAGGACCAATAAATCAAGGGGAGAACCAAAGCACTAGCAAGATTCTATAGCCAAAGACTACTGGGTGCTATATATAGAGTGCTCTGAACTTAGCACCCAGTAGTCCTCTCCAGTCAAATTTCTCAAGAAACAGTGATATTTTTCTGGTAATTACTTCATTACAGTATTGAAATGCTATTGCAATTTAAGGCATTAGCCACTTCTGTTAAACATCCCATTATTTAGACCAGTGGATGGCAACCTTTTTGGAGCAGTGAACTGGAATGATCAGGTTCTGGAGAGGAAAGGCATTAAGACTTGGCTGTTGTTGCCAAGCATGGCACATGCAAAGCCCCCTGCTGCCAAACACTGCCAAAGCCCCCTAGGTTGCGAGCCATAACTGACCCATGGGCCATCGATTACCAGTTCCCAGAGACCATGCCTTTCTGGAGAAGAAAGATATAATTACACCTTGATAAACAGAAAGGACAGAATTTAGCTGACATTTAAAGATTAATATTAATTGATTTGGCAGTATCAACACTACTTTGAGTGGTTTATTTCAAATAATTGATATAAGTATTTTCCTTCTGTTTCACAGATTTAAATTATTCCGTTTTGCCCATTTGTAAGCCATTTAGGTTATCCAGCATATAGCATGAACAATTTGTGTATCCTTACATAAAATTATTTTGCCCGTGTACGATGCATTGAGAAATAACTCAATATTAATTTTGCAGTAAGGTACACTTCTGTTCCCCCAGGGGTACACCACCTCTCAAAAGGTATTATTTCAGCTGAAAGCTCTCCATAGAGCAACAGAGGAGAGCTGATGCCTAAAATAACTGTTACTACTTGTCACGAATTTTGTTTTCATTTCCTTTTCCATTATATTTAAAAGAATGTCCAATTTAATAATTATTTACTTGTTTTCAGCTGCAGTTTCCTGTAAGACAGTAATCAGTCCCTGCAACTAAACAGTGGAAGTTCAATTTCTAAACTAGGACTGAGTTCAAAAAAGCAACTTTAGGGCTTTGTTTTTCCACTAAAGTCACTTGGGTACTCGACCTGAAGCACCCACCTTTCTATTTCACAGCTGTAATACTGTTATTGCATAGGAATCATGATACATCTGTGGAAATTCAAATGGGTGCTACAGATGAGAACGAGTTAACTGCAAATAAGGCTTCACATGGCTGTATAAGTCAAAGCAGAAGAAACACCGTATTTCAATTCTGCATTAAAGAGTGAGGTAGAGAATATAGTTTAATAAACAACAAAAAATTAATCTACTGAATTCATGATTTCATGGACTCTGCGAAATCCAGATAATGCCCATGAAATCTGGGAAGAGGGGGAACTTAATGAAAATAAAATGCTGGCTCCCCAGAGGGAGAAAAGGCTGCCTGTTTGCAGAGTGGCCGGCAAGATGGCTGCCGCCCCTCCCACACAGCTGATTGGCTACAAGCCTGCCTATGTGGCCCCACCTTTCTACATCACAGCAGTGAGGGACAGGACTGTATGATAGACCGCCGTCGCAGTCAATCAGCAGTGAGGGGCAGAGCCACCAGGTCTCCTCGGCCTGAGGCATTGGCGGGGGGGAAAAAGAGGAGGGGCGCGCTGCACTTTGCCCACAAACTACACAAACTAGCTGCCCAGGCCCATATTCTGTCTGCAAGAGTTAAGGGGCAGCCTCTGCGAATTGATAAATCCCTAATCATAAGCTTCTCCTATTGTAGTGTTTGTTCACAATATCCAAAACCAAATTTTAAGCTGCAAAACATGACTGCTTTAAATTTTTTTCTTTTCTAGTAAAATGTTCTTGGGATCAACAAAATAGATGCTACTAGAAAAATTCATTTCACCATTTGTTAACTAGCTATTTTGTCACAAGCACTCAAATTCACTTGAAAAGTAGAACCCAATATTTGCAACTGCTCCTTTTCTTTGAAACATTTTAGCAGTTTCAGTCAGAAAAAAGACACAGTAGTATTTAAATAAAAACTTTAATTAGATAAACTTACATAACTTGTAGCCCTCTTTATCATATCCATGCAGGTAAAGAGCACCAGTGTCAAACAGCCATTTTGGAAGAACAGATTCAGTCAAATCTACAAAGTAAATGGAAGGATTATTTTAATAAGTTGCTAAAAGTCAGTTTTAACCATTTTAAATTACTAGAAAATACAGAATTTTAAAATAGAACAGGAAAATTAATCTTCAGAATTAACGTCTATTTTGCAGTGTTCAGATGATGATGCTGCTGCAATGGTCCAGGGGATGTGAGAAAGGCAAGAATTCTTGTGGGTGATATCTTTTATAGCAGCAACTGTATGAGTGGTATAGACATAAATAGACTATTTTGTAAATGAATTGCAAAACAGAGGCGTTAAAACCAATTTACAAACTTTAATCACTTTCCTGTTCTGGTTTGAATGAGGCTATAAAAAGTTTAGCCTCTATTCAGGAAGAGAGGAGAATGAGTCAAGGTTGCAAAAAGAGAGGTACAAACATTTGGTCTCTCTTCTTTCCTTCTGAATGTTTTCTCCGTTAAAACCCTCTTTCATTTTTTCTTTATTTAGCTTTAAGTCTTTGGGACAGAGACACTGTTTTTTTATGGAGTACACAACAATAAAGACCTTGTTTCATTGGGGTCTCTGAACACTACAGTATTTACTATGGTTATAATATTACTTATTTTTATTAACATATCACTGAAGTACCCCCATCACGGAGGAGTCTGCCTTGCTAAGCAACGTACAAACAACACAAATTTAAAACCAAGGAAAACTGATAAATGTAAGCAAGGGAATAAAAGGAAACAGAAATAATACTGGTCAGCATGACAACTAGCAGTCATGGCAAAACCTCCAGCTCGACTCTTGTGGAGGTTTCCTCCTGAAGAACATGCCCTGCTATGCTGGATAAAACAGCTGCAGTGCATAAAATCAACCACTTCAACTTCCAAATTAGTTCTGATCCATTAAGTTACTGCACAGCTCCACTCTAAATCACAGCATTCAATTCGACATTGATATGGCAGCTTGACAAAAAAAATGATCTCAACTTACCTTGGCTTAATGCAACACTATATATGTAGAGCTACATAGGCTACATGCAACACAATGCATAATGTTAGCTATCACTTTGTAAAAAAGTGACAAAATAGTATCAATATGATTATACAATAAATGACACCTTACCGTTAACTGCATATTGTTTCCTCCACTGAAAGCTTTCATCAATCATCTTCAGTGTATCATCCACAACATCATGTCGCCAAATCAAGTAATTTTCAACCAAAAGATCATCTTGCTGCAATCTTTCCACATCCCTGGAATCATATTTATCTGATTTACCTTAAAAAAAAAAATTGCAATATTCTAAATATGTAGTATTTAGCACTCAAGAGAAGAGGGTTTCTGTCCGCTTAACTTATGTTATTCAGGGAAACAGAGTAGTTACCCGGATAGCAAAACTTTTATCTGTACATGCAGTGTCTATACTAGGGGTCTCTGTCAATATCAATACTATACCAGAGTTCCTTTCACTACATGCAGGTAAAATTAACACAGGTCAGCCTAAAGGCAGGGCAAACAACATTTAAATCATCTACTGAAATGAATGGGACTAACCTGATGTCCGGATTAAACATGGAGTCCTATGGCAGGTCAACTTGATGCCCTGGAGAAATGGTGGGTGGGGCAAAGAGGGGGAGAACCAACTTACTGGGCACTGGTCCTACAAATCTCCTTGTAACTTCTCGGTGCTCTGTTGGACTCTCCAATGTCCAGATGAACCCAGCCTGTCTCCTCTCCCCAGTCACTACTGCTGGCTGGGCACTGCAGGCACAACCCTGACTTCCTGCTGCCAGCTGTGACAACTGCCAAGCCAGGCAAGCTGCCAGTGACCCCTGCCACATGGTGCCAGCCCCAGATATCACAGGCCCAATCTAGCCCATTGGCCATGGGTTGTGGATCCCTGCTACACCAGCATAACTTCATTGACAAAGGCTCACTAGAACAGATAAACCTCACACCAGCCTGGTTTCTATGATTAACTTGCAACTGTAGACATAATCCAGTGGTTCTCAACCTTGTTAGACTTGAGGCACCTCTTAGAAAATGCCAGCCAGCTCTTAACTTTTTATCACTAATTTCTTGACTATGGAAACATGAGAGAGCAATTCTTCTACTGCAAAGAACTCAAAAAGACCACAACAGGTCAGATTGTTTTTGACAATATGGATTCATTTTGGAAATTTCTGGATTCCTATGAATGTGTGTGCATGTAACAGTGTTAATATTGCCCAGTTATCCTTAGAAGCAACTGAATGTAGTTCATAGCATGCTAGGCACTGTGCCTGTTTCACTCTGTGCACAGGTACCTAGCATGCTCTGAATAATTAAGGTAAGATCCTATGATTTAAAGAAGTATTTGTGTGCTTTGAAAGATTTACAAGTACACAGGGTTTTTAAGGTTTTCTTTATTTCTCATACCTTGTATTATTGATTTCTTCCTGTGGTTATCATCTCTGAAATCATTACTAACAGATTTTACTTAAAATACAATCTGTACTTTATAAATTATATTTGTTAACCCTCATTTATTGAAGGGGAGAAACTGTTTCTCTTTTCAGCAGTATGCAGCTGATAAAACCCTTCAGAAGGGATTAAAAAACACCAAATGGTTATTAAAATAACATAGGATGAAAAGGGAAGCATTTCTGTGGATCTTATCTTTTACTGAACCAACTGCATGGCATAAAGTTAGACAAGCTTTCAAATGCACAGCATTCTTCATCAGGTCTGAAGGAAGAAGCAGTCACAGTGTTGATTAAAAAATGATGTTGGCCTGTGAATTTGAAGGGAGAATCTCCAGAGGTAGCAGACAGCAGAGAAAAGAAGGTTAATTAATGGGAGATAAAGACCTATCAAAATGGAATGGGGGCATTATCAACTGTAACATGAAGGAGGAACTTTAGGAATTAAGTAGATTATAGTATGACAGTCAATATCAGCATTCAGCCATTGGCTCACAGGATCATAGCAAAGTATGGTTGGAAGGGACTTCATAAGGTAATCCAGTCCAGCCCCCTGCTCAAGGCACAATCATTCCTGCCTAAACCATTCCAGCCAAGTGTCTGTCTAAACTGCTTTTGAAAGTTTCCAAGCACAAAGATTCCCACAACTTCTTTAGGTAGCCTGTTCCAATACCTGACCGCTCACACAGAAAGTTCTTCCTAGTCTCCAGCTTAAATTTCCCCTACTGTAGCTTGAAGTCATTACTTAGCATGCAGGCAGATTGTAATTTTTTGCTCCCAAGATTGCCTTTTAAAAAAGGTTTGTAAATTTCCCTTGAGCACAATACTAGTTAGGTAAGAATGGGAGGGGTTATTTTGTGAAAAAAAAATGTGCTCCTATTGGCATGTGTGCACACCTGTCTTTTTTTTTCCCCTGCAAGAGTTAATTCTGGTTCATGCAAATCTGTCTAGTTTCTTCCATGGTTACTAGGGCATGTGGTGTATTACATCAGATATATCACATTTTGGGAAAGGCACGTGTAGGATCCATGGATTCTGATGTATTAGTTGTGGGGGGGGTGTTGATAGTTCTTGTCTATTGCTTTAGATTTAGATTTAAAAGGCCTAAGGATCAAACATTTTCTGCTTTATTTTTACCAAATTCAAAGTATACAACATTTAATTTACAAGTAAGTTTGTAATGTATATTACCAATTTCTAGACATAAAACACTAAATAAAAGAGTAGTATATACAATTACATAAAACAAACTCATTAGCAGAACATTAAGGTCCAAGTCAAACACTTGGAAATTCAAGATTAAAGCTGGCCATTCAGCCCTTATTTGGCTACGTTTTGCGATACTTTAATGCAGACTTTAATTACATGATCACAATATGTTTTCCACAGAAACCTGCTTCATTTAGTCTGCAAGACATATGGCACCCAACTGATGAGTAACTACATATTTTGTTTATTCCTTATTTTCCAGTGTTCCCATTCCCCACTTCGTAATTAAAAAAACACACCATTGCATTCATTTTCTTTAAAAATAATAATAAAGCCATATTTAACATTAAATCTGAAATTATAACAAATGTTAAGGTCTAAACCTATTTTTTCCCCAAAATAATGAATGAATGAACTAAGTAAAAACATAGGTTGTGTTTTCTGCCAGTGTTCTAAAGAAAAAAAATGCTGGTGGAATCTCCATGAACAAGTTTCTGATACCTATACAGCTTCTGGGAGATTATTTTCTTCATTTCTCTTTACTCATGAAGTTCAGTTTATTCAAAATTAAGAAACCTATAGGGCTAGCTTGGGCTGGGCTATGTGTCTCATCCCATGCGCCCTGCCCTCCAAAAAACCAGGGCCAAGCCATGCCCCTTTCCTCCATGGAGCCAAGCCATGTCACCTCTCCCTACAGGGCTGGCTTGAGCCTGGACCATACTCCTCCCCCACACCACACCATCAGCCAAGCCATGCCTCCTTTTCCCCACAGGGCCATGCCGGGCCATGCCCCCTTCCCCTCCGGGGCTGAGTTGAGGCTGGGCTGCTGGCCACTCCCAGCCCCGCCTCCTCCATGTGGCTGGGCAGTGCCTGCTACACTGACCTTCCTTCCAGACTGGGACCATAAGCAAGATCTCAGCCCACAGACAGAGAGGGCACCGCCTATCTGACCCACTAGGAAAAAAAGTTGTGCACCACTGTCTTACCTGATCACCAAACATTAGTAATGTTGCAGATTACCAGTGCATAAACAACTCTAATTGTGGAATGGACATCAGTAAGGAAAAAAGTCCAAGGATTTCATGTAATACCAGGAGGGATCCCTTTAATGCGCTGTGTCAGATCCAGTGCAACTACGACTTCAATGACAAGGCAAAGCATCAAGTGAACTCTTAATTAGGCACTGAAGTATGCTATGACTTTGAGGCAACATAAAGAAATCTTAAAACCTACTTATTACTCCATAATAATTGACGTATAAAACCCCCAATTTAATAAGTACAAAACAATCATACAAGTAAAGCAACAAGACATTCCAAATGAATCAGAAAACTTTCTTTTACCGATTAATGACATACAAGTCCCAAAGCTCAAAATATCTCTTCTTGAAAAGCAAGTCTTAAAATTACTGCTATTAAAGTTAGGCAACCCTGGACTTTTGGATTTGTGTGGTAACACAATTAGCATACCATCAAGTTTGCATATATCTAGGGTTATTTTTAAGTCTTTAGCATTCAGGTATATTACAATACTGCTAAAATCTCTACTCTTTACTTAATTACACATACAATCCAGGATGCTGATACTGTTTCCATATGTGTCACTCACCACCACTTTTTGTTGTGTAGTTGTATGCAGAGAATAATTTTGTTAACATTTTTATTTTGTTAAAAAGCAAAAAATTGGCCAACTTTAACACGCTCTTTGGTTAAAGAGCAAAGAGCATAAAGCATAAAGCAAAGAGCATAGAGAACTTGTGACATCCAACCATACCTGTCAGTGCATGTGGGGCTATGCTTAAAAGGAACTGATTATTGTACATAACTGCCAGACCAAGTTGTACCATTTAGAAACCAAGCCCTGTCGCATACAAAAAAGACAACAGAATTGCCACCAGGCAGAACTGAATACAGAGAGGGGAGATGTACTTCCATATTTGAGAGCAAAGTTTGACCATACATAATTTTTCACAAAAGTGGATTAAGTTTTGAACTTCGGCCTTTTAATTCGTGTTACTGGAAAAAAATAGCACAATTAAGTCGAGTAAAGCCTGTCCATTCTTCTCTAGATCCTCTAACAGAAGACGTGATTCAATTAAGTTATTGGGGGAAGGAACAAGCTGAATTCAGGGAGATCACGTAAGAGACATGCTATGCAGTACACTCAGCTCCACAATGATTCCAAAGCTGGGATTGCTCAGAACAGGGAGGATGCTAGGAGTTGGGGTGGCAAAGACCAGAAGATCTACCAATACATATGTGTCACTCAGTTGAGTTAAAATTTGTTATGACGACAACGTGGATACATTGATTACCACAGAACCAATTAAAAAAAATAAATCAGGTCTACGTGTATTTTTAATTAGACATTTAAAATAAAACCACAGAAAGTCTAATATTGTTGATGTAACTTAACTTTTTATAGACTCCTTTTAACATCGCAATGGAAAGTCTAGTGACTATTACACTGGGTAATTTTCCTTTTACTTCAAAAACTGATGAAGCTTCTTTTGCAAGATAAATATGGCCAGTACAATGCTTTTTTTAGTATATTATCCAGTTCTCCGCCCAGTAAGGTTCACATATTACACATACTTGTTTACAGACAGATTCAAACACACCTCTACACTATGCATACGTGTCAAATTTTGTCTCAACTTGCTTGTGCAATGCTACTGACTCATATGAAGCATCCCAAAAACATTAACAGAACAAAAGGACATCATACACTGAATCAATTAATCACTTCTTAGAACAAACTATCATTAAAAGAAAACCAGACTCCTAGCCACAGGAAACAAAGTAGCATGAAAGATAGTGAAAGATGTGAAACATTCACGCCATTAAGAGTGCTTCAATTCAGATACGCATGGCTCTAAAATTAGATGTACATATCAAAACTGAAGATGCACCAATATTACTAATATCCAGAATCAAAAATGTCATGTATTTGTTGAAGAATCCTAAGTTTCTCTTGGCAATTTAGAACTACCTAGTGCACATTATTATATTTCACAGTAGGGGTGCACAGATAGAGATTTTGGGGGCCGATACCAATAGTTGATTTTTAAGGAGGCATATTGGCCAATACCAATCTGATTTCCGATATAGCTGCATGCAGCTGGTAAGTTTGTTGCGGTAAAGGGGGGTGGGGGGAAGGAAGTAAAGGGGCATGGGGGGGGCAGATCAACACCCTCCACAGTGAGGGAGCAGTGGGGCTGGGATAGGCGCTGCCCAACTGGGGCAGGGAGGGCGTGTGCCTCTGGATCTATGCTGCGCAGGCTGCAGCTGCGGGCTGAGGCCAGGGGTCATGCTGTGCTTGGAGCGGGTCCTAGCAGCACTGGGAGCACAGCCCCCCACCTACAGCTTGCCCAACCCACCCCACGCAGATCTGGCAGCACACAGCCCCCATGCCCTCCTGGACGAGCAGCAGGAGCAGCGGTGGGAGCTGCCAGACAAGCTACCGGACAAGCCACTCCCAGACCAGCAGCTCGCTTTGGTGGGAGCCACCCCCACCTTCGCCGCGGCCCCCAGACAAACTGCAGCAGTCCTGCACCCGCCCTGCCCGGACACTGCCTACCCCAGACCCACTATTCAGTCACCACAGGGGACACTGATCTGCCCCCCTCTCCCCTCTCACTACAGATTTACCAGCTACACACACCCGTCCATGCTGCCTGTGTGCTGTGCTGCAGCTGCGCACAAGCACGGGCATTTATCGGTCAAATTATGAGCCACATCAGGCCGATTTCCGATATAGTCAATTTTCTTTATATCGGTGCTGACCCAATATCAGATCGATGTATCAGTACACCTCTATTTCACAGTATTTGCAGTAAAGTATTTTTATTCATAAAAGTTCTTGTATTTCTTAACAGGTAATTAACAATTCTTAACAATAGGTATGCATTCTTCATACTAGTTATAGGCTACCTTATAATTTAAGATAGTAAAAAACACTGGCTCCAGCCTTAATAGCTGTATCAGACCCATGTGAAAAGGCTACCCTAAGGAAGAAGTAAATATATTTATAAAGATTTTGACATAGGAAAATATTTGGGAAATGAACTCCTTCACCAAGCAGTTTGTAAGACATGAAAAACAGGGTATCAGCTCCATAGGGGATAAGGTGGGGGCGAGGGGTGGAAATAGCTCACTAGCAGAACTTATGTTCACAAAGCTTTCAAATCTCAGAGACCCCTTACTCAACAGAAACAAAATCTCATTCATCATATTAAGTTCAGTTAGTTAAAGTTTAATCCCGATTAGAAATACTGGTCCTTAATGTGGTTACTTGAGATAGCACCTCTCTAAGGTATTCATTACCAAATTAAACAGTTACTTAAGTCATTACAATCTAACACAGCCATCTCAAAAAGGTATTTGTTTCCTGGGAACTAGAGTTCTGATTAGGGTTCACACTGTTGCACATACTTGGGAGTCTGAGCACAAGGTGACCCACTCAAAGATAGGAAGTCTGAAGATACTAAATAAAAGCTCTCTCTCATACAAACTGAACACTGGATATTAAGGCTAAATTTACAGACTATCATCTGAACGTATTGAGAGAGCTCCATATGTCAGCTCTGAAAACATTCATGACGTGGACATTTCACAGGCAGATTATAAAGGTTGCTTTGGTTTAAAAAAAAAAAAAAAAAAAAGACCCTGCGGCTCTCAGGGGATTTAGGTCAATACCCAGTTATATTTTGTGTCAACACGTCACCTAATAAATGCAAAACTACATAATCCAATCTTTAGGCCTCTGGACTGTAACTAAAAGGTAAGTCTATTCGTTCTTCCCCCTGCCCAGATAAAAGCTAAATGTTGTTTTCATAAGGGAACAGCTTTACAAAGAATCTGATTTTACTGGACAGGGAGACTACATTAGCTAAAACTTGAAAAAGTTCAGACTAGGGTAAAGCTGAGTTCTTAACTTCACATTTCACTCTGAAGAGGGAGATAATAGGCCCTCACTACTTTGAAAACACTTTATTCAGTTGACGGAATGAAATAAATTTCCCCAATACCTTCTACATTTTATAAACATAGCCTAATACAAATCTAGAAAATGAGATTACTTGCTGAATTAATTAAGGGCAAAGATTCTCAATATCAGAAACATGATTCCTGACTACTTCCTCCATACGTACTTCATTCTTCTTCAACTGTCAAACTGCTTAATTACACCACAAAAGACAATGCTCTAACAGGGCTGTCAAATATATGGTCTGTGGGTCAGATCCAGTCTGCAGAGCTCCATAATCCAGCCCCCAGTGTTGTTTCACTGACCAACACGCTGCACCAGTCCCAGGCTGTGCCACCCATGGCGTTTGCTGGGACTCGGTCCCACCAGCCTGGGTAGGTGCTGCATGTGCTAGATCAGGTACATGGGACAAGGATCCTTGGGCCTGATCTAGCCAATGAAGTGGTTCTGTACCACTTATCTGGTTCACAGGACCAGATATGTTTGATGCCCTAATGTATACAATATTTCAATCTGTATTAAGTAGTAGCTGTCAATATTTTTAGAAAACTTGAATCGTCTATTCTGACTATGCCATGTTCCCAAGACTAATCATACTTTTATACAGTACTTGCATGTTGACACACAATAAAGCAAAACAAAACCAAAAACAACCTCATTCTGAAACAAAGCCCCTCCCTCCCAGCAAAACTAAGTTATCCAAAGTGAAAACGCATAGGTTTTAACAACGTGCATTTATTGTAATTGCTGAAGTCCATCTTCCCAAAGATTTTGGTTTTTTTGAAACAGAATTACCAAATAAAAAAATGGTTTCAATGAACGTTTACCAGCCTCTAGACTAGAAGTTTCACTGTTAGATACAGAACATTTAGATACTCGTGTTGGGAGGTCCACTTCGAATACAGCAGATATATATATACTCTAGCTCTCCTTTCTGATTTTCTGGATTGCCTTTTAATTCAGTTGTCTCAGAGACTAAGTATACAGTTACAGCCGCAACTCAAAAAGACGTTCAAGAATAGAGAACTTGCAACACATTTTTGCAGTAGATTCCAAACCTTGGGGAAGGCATATAATGGATTTAATTGTTTATATTCTGAAATCTATTTTCCAAACCTATGTTTGATCTTCTCAAATCCATAACAATCTACAGTTACTTTTATCTCCTTTATTCTTTTAGAAATTTGGAAGCAACAAGATAAAACTAGTTATGAGAGAAGAAGGCATCTAAAGGACACAGCGGTACCTGACTATAATGTAAAAAGCTGTTCTCACTGGCATTCAAAATCTCTTGCTTAAAGCAATTCCACTCCATTACTGGAAGGATAAAGAGTTCCCAGAAAGAATTAAAGGGATTAAATCTACCAGTGAATTTTAACACACTCCCTTTAGCAGCACAGTTTTGAGGAAGATCCAACACTCACTATTATAACTGCAGATTTTTATTTTTGGAACCTAATTTTTTTTCTATTGAAAGAAAAAAGCCTGAAAGGTTTCAGATGAATTGACCAACCTTGCCTCTGACAACTTGGGCATTATTTGTTAAGTAACAGATTTAGAATATTTCTCTTTACCCAAGTGCTGCCTACAAGGAATAAGCAGCAGTCGTTGGTGTGTGTTTAACCACAATGCCTTGTGTGAACAGCAGGTCTTTCTTTACATCAAGCAACAGGTGACCCAAGCTCATACATCTTGGAAGAACAAATTTAGACCATACTTCGAGGATAAATATGAAGGCTTGTATCCCGTAAAAAAAAACACAGCAGATTAGGAATCAAGGATGACAGCTAAATGAACGTAAACTGTAGCCAAAAGACAACTTTAAGTTCCACCTAGGAAACACTGAATAAAAAAGGTAATCTGTGTTACCTCTGCTATGAAACAAGTGAGATGACTTCTGGAATAGTGTGTCCAGTTCTGGCTTTGACACTTAAAAACATATATATACACTGAAACATTGGAGAGTCTTAAAAAGAAGAGCCACAAGAATGATTCAAGGAGAAGAAAAAAAAACATGAGAAATTTAAGGGAGTTCAAACCACTTAGCGTATACCAGTATCAAATAAAAGGTGACTTATTTATGTACTAGATATACATCTACAAGGGAAGAATAAAATGAACAATAAAAGACTTTTTTTGTTTTAATCTACCAGGTCAAAGTGCAACAAGGGTTGTCTATGCTACTGAGTTACTGCCACTGTACTACAGCAGCAGTGCTAAGGCTGCTGGCTTCCATGGTAGAGATACAAGTCTGCTGACATAGATTTTTTTTCTGTGGCCAGTGCAAAACAGCTTTCCCAAACAACAAAAGTTCATCTGGCAGGAGCTACCTTCTGTCAAGCAAAGCTCGGGTGGCCACAAAGTATAATCTTCTGACATACCTACCAGATGTAGTTCAACTGGCACTCTGTAATGTGAACAAGGACAATATCTTAGAGCTGGAAATTGAAGCTAGACACATTAAAACTGGAAAAAAGGTGCACATTTTAAAATGGTAGGCATTATTAATCATTGGAACAACTTACCAAATGATGTAGTAAACATTTAATCATGCTGCATCTTTAAATAATGTCTTTCTAAGTGATTCAACTTTAACCAAAAATTCCTGCGCTTGATGGAAGGATTAAGCTATGCATTTGCACAAGATAAACGCACAGAATAAAGTAATAGTGGTTCTTTCTGACCTCACAAATTAATAGAAGCAACCTAGGCAGACAAGGTTCTTTGGGTGAATCTGGTCTCTTTTATTAGACCAACTTAAATGGTTGGAAAAAAATTTTAAGCAAGCTTTCCAACTATTTAAATTGGTCTAATCAAAGATATCAGATTACCCAAAGTACCTTGTCTGCCTATGTTCTTAGACCAGGAGCGGGCAAAATGTGGCCCGGGGCCCAGATGCGGCCTGCCAGGCCATTCTATCCAGCCCACGGGGCCCCTAAAAAATTTAGAAAATTAATATTTATCTGCCCCTGGCTGCCTATCATGCAGCCCTCAATGGCTTGCCAAAATTCAGTAAACTACCCTCTGCCCAAAATAACTGCCTGCCCCTGCCTTAGACCAACATGGCTACAACCTAAACCCCTACAAGCAACCTATAGGTCTCAGAAACATGCACATCACTGACTGTTGTTCAAAGGGCAGATTCAGCTGCTTTCTTCTCCAGACCATTCCTGTTCCAAGTAGTCTGGAAAAGGAGGCTTTGTATGCTGACCCTGTTTCTTTGTAGTAAGATTATTAATTTCCAAAGACTTATTTCTGAAGTTATCACAGGAAATCCATAAAAATCCATTAAATCCATAACTGTACATCTCCACCAAACTAAATATGAAATGATTAGCTGTCCTGTTAACTTAAAAGAAAGTATCACTAGAGGGTGGTTCTCCCTAGTTTGGTTTATTTTCATAAGAAACTTGAACTTTCAACTGGATCTGTTGAAAAGGACTCCAAGCACCACTTTCCCCCTTTTATTGTTGGTATAGTACATTTAATAAGCCCTTTGCTTAAAGAGATGGATTGTTTTTGCACACATACGCACACATGTACACGTTCGTGATCAGGGATCCTGGTTTTCTCCAATACAAAAAAAAATCGCCACTTTTTGGATTAAAAAAAAAAAGTAACCCAAAATCCACATTTTTCCATTATGAAAATGAAACACCACTATATAGATATCTATATTATAAAATAAAAATCCTAATCCTTTTGTTTATTTTGATTGGTTTTCTTGTTTTTTTACACAGGATACAGACCTCCATATCTACCCTCTAAGTATGATCCAAATTTGTTCTTCCAAGATGTATGATCTTGGATCACCTATTGCCAGACCTGAAGAAAGAAAAAGAAAGATCTGCCTTCTGTGTGAACAGCAACAGTGTGGTTAAACACATACCAAAGCCTGCTTCTTATTCTTTGGAGGCAGCATGTTTAGAAAGTACAGGAACAAGATGAAGCATTCTGGGTTTTCCCAGGTTATACAAACAAAAAAAGTTTGGGTTTCACACATGAAATCTTAAATGAAGAGAAATCTTGGATAAGGAAAAATCATGATCAAGAATTATCCATAATAATTCTCATTATGGATTACAAATATGCACATTTTACATCACAGAAATACCCACTGAAGTCAAGTTCAAGGATAGGTTTGCAGGCTTGAGGCCTATGCATGAAAGAGGTACATTTCAGGTGGAACAGTTATCATGTTGAGCAATTGAATGCTTCTGTTCACTTGTTTGCACTGAAACTGCTGAAAAGGAAGGAGAGTCGCTACTACCTACATGGAATCTAAATCACAACTGATATCCCATTAAAGCATATTTACTCTTGGAAGATACATGCCTTAACAACATTAAATCATGCTGCTGAATGTTGGGTGACTGTAAGACCATGCATTTTCCCTCTAAGTTGAAGTCCGTCAAGTCTGAAAAGAAGGCCAGCTATTGTGCCAGGTCAAATATTCACACCTGGAAATTTCCACATTTTGAAGCGAACTGGGATTACAATAGCCTACACGTGTTGAGAACTCACAAGCACCTCATACCTGGGTGAGCAGTGCCACACGTTGGGGCTCCCAGATGGCAGGAGGCACAAGGCTCAAGGAATCAAGGTAACTTATATCTCCCTCATAGCTAGTAAAGTCATATGGGACACAAGATCTTTCCTGTCTCAAGCTGGGAGTTGGACTAGGTCAGAGGTTCTCAACCTTTTTTGTACCAGAACACATTTGTAAACATTGATGTAAATAATAATAGTTTAAATGGAAAACAGACCCCTGGCCCCTCACTCTGGATCCACCGTCTCCCACCCCAGACTCCACTTCCCAGTGAGTGGGTCAGGGAGTGGGTATGTGGGCAGGGGACACGTGCCTCCTGCCACCCCCCAGGGTTACATGAGGGAAGCTGTGAGAGCTGCTCTCCACACTGCCTGGCAGTCACGTGCATGTGTGAACGCACTCCCTGCCAGATCGCCCTCTTCCCACCTCCCCCAGCCCCAAAAAGCAGGCTGGCAGACTTCCAGCCGCAAGGGGCAAAGGGAACCCACCATTTCCCATGTTTTCCTCCTTTAAGGGAGAATCCATGTTTAAAGTTTGTTCATACATTCTTGCGACCCATAGGTCAAGAAACGCTGCATTAGATGACCTCCTGAGGTCCCTTGCAGCCCTACTTCTGTACGATTTCTATGGCCTTGTCTCTCCCCAGCAAAGGAGCACTGACATCAGGCAACACAGTCCTCAAATAAATGACTGACCCTAGGCACCAGGGATCACCAACGTGCAACCCCACAGCAAAGCTACTCTGCAGCAAGGGAGATGCTCAGCCCACCTGGCCCAGGGGCAGCCCCTGGGAGAGGTCAGCTCTTCACTTCTGCTACCTTCCAGACAGTGTTGCCAAGTGTACAATAATAACTGTATTTGTACAATAGTTTCAACCGTTGTATAATACATAACCAATAAATTGCAGAAGTATTCAAAATGTATGATTTTTTTAAAATGAAATCTTCATAATTTTAAGAGGAAGCAAGTTTTACCACCTGAAACCAGAGACCCCGCTCCTGCCTTTGTTCAAGGTAATTTGCATTATTACAGAGCCCAGAGATACCTCACCACATAAGAAATTATGGCCCAGAAGAGCACGCTGTCCTTTTCCTCTTCTGTGAAATATAAAGCATCATAACCGGAAGGAAATATGACTCTACAGCCTGCCTGTTACCAAATGACTTCAAGGTAAAAAGACTATTCCAACTTTTCTGAGCCCTACCTGCATAAAATAAACTGCTCCAAACAGGAGATTTTACCACTCCTTCAACTCTGTGAAATATGAACTTTCATTACTACCTAGGAGAACTTTTACAGTCTTTTCTCCTTTGCCTAAAGAACGGCACTTGTGCCCAAAAGCTTGCAAATAAAGACATTTCTTTGCAAAAATCTAGTTGGCCTAATAAAATATATCACCTCTACGACGAGTTCCAATTCCAAAATGCACAATAATTTTTGAGGTAGCTAACTGATGCAGCACATGAAAAACCCAAGTCACTCTCATGGAGTCTTAACCAACTTTGGGGTTTGCTGTCAAGCACTTTCTTATGACTGCTTGCCTTGAAAAATATATATATTTTTTTATATATTTCATGTTCCAGATCAAATTAGCCAAATCAGTTCCAAATCAAAGCAACTGAGCAGAAGTCAATCATTCCAACAACCGTATTGATTGATCAGGCAGAACTCAATCGTTCTAAACAATGTGTATGGTGCTGCAATCCACGAGCATCCTCCATCCCAGGCTTTTCACCCTGGGACTCCCAGATCCAATAGCAACCATCTCATGTGCAGGCCTGAGCCGAGAGGTCTTGAGGTTGGGATGTTCCCAGATACTATAGGCAAGTATCCTCCATCCCAGACTCTTTAGTCCAGGACTTCAGATGTATTGGGGGGGGAGGGGGGGAATTTTTCATACTCCAGGTCAAAGTAGCCAAATCAGTTGGGAGCCAAATCTCAACTGAGCAAAACTCAACTGTTCAAGAAAACTATACCTAGTGCTACAGCTTGCAAATACCTTCTACTTTTCAGCCTGGGGCCAATGCATACTCCCAAATCCAGTGGCAGACATCCTACGTGCAAGACCAGGCCCAGAGGCATCAGGGTTCAGATGTCCCTGAGTCTCGCTTGCCCTTAGCCAAGTGCCAAAGGAGCAAGCTAGGGAGAAATCTGCCATTTCCATAAAGTAGGCGTGTCACTGAGATCCTCCCACTGGAGGCATTTTTACACATATAAGCACTACAATGTAAGTGTTGAAAGGTGCTCAGCACTGCAATGCCTGCAATTAAGTGGCAAAACACGCGTCAGTGCTGAGAAAATGGCGGTGGCATGCTTTTGAACTTAAAACACACGGAAGGTGGTTTAGTTCAAAAGTGCCCTGCTGCCATTTTTGGCGCGTGGATGCACGTTTTGCTGCTTATACACCTGCAGATGATGCAGCGCCGTGCATTTCAACTCAACTCGATTACTCAAGTCTGCTCCAAAGTGACGGATCGCCAGTGTGCTGCGGGACCAAAAAGTATGTGTGTAAATGCTCCAGGAAATGAATAACACGATGCGGGGTGCCCTGTGTGCAGAGCATCCGACAGGGGTGCCCCTTCCACCTACACAGGTCATCATTCACGGCCATCTCATTCGGGGAACAGACCAGTGCAGCCAAGACGCTGGATCTTAGCCACTTTGACGACCCAGGTCTCTCTCGCTCACTGTCCACTTGTAATATAAAACATATAAGACTTATTCACATGGGGGGGGATATCAGGTACCGACCTGGCAGCTGCTCCGCCACAAAGCGCCGCCGGATCTCGCTGACCAGCGCGGCCTTGTCCGCCGGCTGCTGCTGCGGGGGAAGCAGAGACGACACCGCATCAGGCCACCAACCACCCCAAACCGCAACCGCCGCCCGTTGGGGGAGGAGGGAGACACCCGCGCCTCACCTCGGCCATAGCCCCGCCAAGACTCCCCGACGCGCAGCGGCCGCGGACAGCAACAAGCGGCGCGGGGCGGGGCAGGGCGGGCCCGCGTGACCCAGCAGCCACCGCCTGGCACCGGCCACAACAACTCCCCTCCCCCCGCCGCTTCCGGGGTGGGCGGGGCCTGCCGTCCCTTCCCAGCGTGCTTTGCGTGGCGGGAACGTTTGGAGCCGGAGCGCGGCTCGGGCAGCGGTGAGAGTTCCGTTAGTGCCGCGCGGGCGGGGCAGGTCACGTGGTTCCAGCGGCGGGGTTCGGGGGGCTCTGCTCCACTCTACTCCTTTCCCCTCCCCCCGCGGCTGCGAATGGAAGAGTGGCTCCTTTGTCTCGTATTTGCATATGCATATGTTGGCCTTGCGGTTATTTAATTGAGGTGGCGGGAGAGATGGGCCCGCCCCCTGAGAGGGAGGGAGAATTGAAGGGTCATGTGTTGGACTTAGTCCCCAGCTTGGGTCTCTGGCTCAGGCTGCCCTTCTCTCTGCCTGATTCCTAGACTGGTTTCCATCGCGCTCAGGCCCCGTCTCAGGCATTCAGGGCAGGGTGCCTCTGACGGGCTGTAACTACAGCCCGTTGGAGGGGACTCAGTGAATTGAATCAGCTGCTGTGACCGTGCTCCAGGAGACACCAGCCTCACGTGTATCTGTGTCCCCACTCTGGAAAATCGCGGTGGGGCACTTGAACTGGAGCTCATTGAACAAGCTTTAGTTAAAATACCCCCCACTAGCATTTTTCAGTGTGGGGATGCTGATACACGTGATGTTCCAGGATGTTCTAGGTGCTTTAATTAACGTGGCTCTGGAGCCATGTTAATTAAAGCATCTTCCCTGCCCCCCCCCCCCCCCCCCCTCCCCAACAGATTTACTAGCCGGATGCTGCTTTCCAAGCTGCCAGGCTGCTTCCAGAATCATGTCCATAAACATCTTAAAACTCTGCTTGGTTTTTTGGCTAAGGTCAAGCGAGACTGGGGACGTTTGAACCCCAAGGCCTGTGGGCCTTGGGCTTGCACATAGGATGCCTGGCTTGATGTAGGCTGTATCTGAAGCCCCAGAACGATGGGCCCAGGAGGTGGCCCCGTGGTAGAGCCGTGAAGGCTTTACCATTGAGCTTTGCTCGCTCAAGCTTTGAAACTTCACTGTTGGGCTTTACACAATTGAATTTAGAACTGATTTGGCCTTGAACAATATAAAAAAATAAATTAAAACTGGAAGCATAACTCTCTTTGTGATGCTGCTGTACAAGGGGATGCTGGTCTGTGACTCCTGGGAAGCAGATATGTAGAGGTGAAATGACTTGTCTGTTTTCATAGCATTAAATATTTTGGGGAGATTGCGCATATATTATTTTGGTTACAAGTATGGACCAGTATCTAGATTGGACGAGGTTTGTAGCAAATGGCTGCTGCTTTTATTCTCTCTCTCTCTTTTGTTCTTTAAGTGGAATTGGCTATTTGTGGCTCAGTTCTCAGGAAAAAAAGGGGAAAGTTTTGCTGATAATACAAAAAAATCTGTTTATTTCGCTTTGATTGTAGCTAGGTCTTTCCAGAGGGAAAGCTTTTGCTGATAAACAGATTTTTTTTGTATTATTTCACTTTGATATCAGTCTTTTTTACTATTATGTAACTTTCAAGTGATAACTGGCCTGGGAATGGCATGTCAGCCTTATCTGGAAAGGAGGGAGTGAGAAGAGCAGAAAGAAGTACAAATTGTGCCAGAAGATTCAAATGTGCGCAAACTGTCTGCTTCAGAATTTGGAACTTGTAACACTGCTGAATCTGTTTTCTTGAAAGATGGCTGCTTGATCACAAGGAGTTTGCAATATCTATTTTTAGGTGTTTTTCAAGCACAAATTTAGAGGAAATGTATATTCTTAATCTCAAAAAGATGACTAACTATAAATGTCAGTTACAGGAAAAAAATAGCAAAGTTCTCTTTGTGTAGTTCTCTTATGCACTTTTTAAAATAAGAGTTCTGCAATTTTCTTTCCTTGGTATCTGTTTTCCTGCCAAAGGCAAATTAAAGAGAAAAATAAAGCGATTTTTAGCCTACCCTTGAGTTTTGGGGCTTGATAATGTAAATTAACTACTGTTGCCTCAGAAACTTTCTAAAACTGTTAGTTTAGTTAAGATATAAATTATCTGTCTGATGGGTCTGGTTACTTGTCTAGAAATTATTATCTAGGCCAGGGATGTTCAGTCTGTGGCCTGCAGGCCAAATGTGGCCCGCAGAGCCATCACATCTGGCCCTCAAGGCTCCCCATGGGTCCAGAAATTTGGCAGTGGGGAAATGGTGACCATTAATATAGCCACCCTGCCCCCTGCCAATCCCCAATCTTTGTGTTGCCATTCAGAGGCAAGTTAGGTGCCTTTCCTCTTTAGGGCTAGGCCATGCTCCCTTCCCCTGCGGGGCCAGTTAGGGCCTAAGCCTCCTGCCTCCCCAGGCCCAGGCCCCCTTCCCTCCTTTTGGGGCTAGGTTGGGGCCTGGCTATGCCCCTTCAGCCCCCAGGGCTGAACCATGCCCCGTTTCCTCTCCATGGGGCCAGGTAAGGTCCTTTCCTCTGTGGGGCTGCATTGGGGCCAGCCTGCCCCTTCCCTCCCCTACCTCTGCACAGCCAGATGGTGCCTACCTAGGCACCAGATGGGGAACACTGGCTGGTTCCAAACTGCAGACAGACCAGGCACTGCCAGTCTGATCTGCCAGGCAAAAACGTTGAGCACCACTGTTCTAGGCAACAAGTAATCTTACTCTTAGGGGAGGGGGGAGAGAACTCTTGTCCTTTGAAGGTGTTTTTATAATTGTACTCAAGAATATATTATCTGTAAATGGAATTTTGCTTGAAGGAAAAAAAAATCAAGCTTGAGAGATTTTTAGAATTGCAATTCTCTCATCTGTTTAATTTCTTTTTCTTACCTTCTTGAGTTTTATGATTCCCTAAGTATGAAATAACCTTTTGGTTGCTCTAAACTGGTTCTGCTCTTTCCTAGCAAAGAGGTAGTCACCAGATGATGGTGAGGAGCAAGTATTTGTCATACCCTCAGGACCTTTCCTGTGGGGCTTCCCAGGCCTCTGTACTGTTGCCCCTTGTTCTGAATGTGTCTGAGGCCACTGGACAAAATAGTGCAGAGATTTGGAACGAGGCATCATCAATACAGTGATGACACCCAACCTACCCCTCTTTCTCAGATGACCCCGTGCCCTACAGTCTTAGCCCTTTTCCCGGTTCCTGGCTGCATCCAGAGACTGGATGCAGGTGATCCAATGAAAACTGAAACCAGACAAGTGAGAGATGATGTTGGTGGGTAGACTGTGTACAGATTGAATTGGGGTGGGGAGGACTCAGATACTGATCATCAACTGGGTATAGCCTCCTCTTGTTACTTGGGTTCATAGCCTTGGGATGCTTCTGGATCCTTTGTTGCACCTAGATCTTCAGGTGATGACCATGGACCTTTCACCAATTCTCTCTGGTGCGGAGGCTGTGACCCTTTCTTTTAAACTCTGACATAGCCACTATCGTCCACAGCTTCATAGTTTAGCCATCAAATTACTGCAGTGTGCTGTATGTGAAGTTGCCCTTGATGACTATCCAAAAGTTGCAGCTGGTGCAAAATGTGGGAGCCTGCCTTCTGACAGAGGTGTGTCACCCAGAACATATAACTCCATTGCTCCAAACTCTGTGTTGGCTCCCAGTAACTTTGTGGGCGCAATTCAAGGTGCTGGTTTTGACCTATAAGCCCTAAATAGCCTGAGGCCTTTATACCAAAGGGACCACATTCTGCCTTACACCTCATTGTGATCCCTAAAGTCCATTGAGATAAACGTTCTGCAAGTGCCATCAATATACCAGTCTGCTTGGCAAACATACTTGGCAGATCATACTCAGTACTCATTCCTCAGCTCTGGAAATGCCTCCCTTTGGACACCACCCAGAGCCCAAGGATAGATGTATTTTGAAAGTGCTGTGAGATCTGTTTGGGAACACAGGGCCTTGTTACTGAGTAATTTTAAGAGGCTTGTGGAGTTCCTGGATTGGCTGCATGTTAACACCTTTTAAAGTACTTTATTCACTTTAAAGTTACACAGCTCCATGGCATGATTATTTCTAATCCGCCTAATTTTGCAGGCTCCAGAGAAACAAGGATTAGGTCCCTCCAGAACTTGCCCCACCTTGCGCCACTGCTGGCCAGGCTGCCAGCCAGCTGGCCAAGTGCCACCTGAGAGCTCCAGAGATAAAAAGTTCAGGCCCCTTGGAGCTCAGGTGATACCCAGCCAGCTGGCAAGGGTCAAGTTTCAGTGAGACTAGAGATCTGCTTCTCCAGGTCTCTCTGATCTTGAAGCAGCTGGCACAATGGGGGCTTGTTTTCTGCTTTCTGCCCAGCGGGAGCAGGGAGCTTCTAGTGGCAAGTCACAGCTGTGCAGGTGAAGGACAGATAAATCAGGTTTTTCACCTTAAGGTGTGACTGCTTCACTAAGCTGATCAACACTAAGCTGATTAACATTTGTGTGGCTTTCAGCACAAGGTCCATGTTTAGCAGACAAAGCTAGGCTGGGATATAGTTCAGGCAGGGCATATGTTTTATACAGTTACTCTACTAACTTTTTAAGTTATTTTGTTTTCCTGCCTTATAAGCTAGTTTGTCTTCTTATTGTAAGCCACTTTGAGTCTGTTTGGAAGGTTAGTGTATAAATTGAATAACTGAATGCACTGAGTTTAAGTTACGTTATGAAATTGCCATTAACCAGTAAACTAATGCTTTTGGTAAATGTCATTTTCCAAATTTGTCCCGTTAAGTTGAAAAATACTAATTTTTTTCCAACAAAATGTTTATTAACCATCAACATTTGGCTAATTAGTTGCTTATTTTGATTGCTGTTCCCTAATTCTGACTGAGGTAGATTATACACTAACTTTATGACCATTAGGGTAAACCATATGATTGTAATCTGTACTCCTTGTTATGCATTTCTTCTGAAAAATCTGTTAATCCAGATTTTTTTTTTCTGTTCACATTTGCAGATTGAAAAAGCCTGAATGAGTTGATTTTTTTTTCCGAAAGAAAGAAGGCTTCTAATGAAAAATGGAGATATTCAGTCTTGATGTAGTCAAATAACTAGAAAAAGATGCTGTCAGATAGACAAGAACAAATCTTGTCTTACAATGGAGAGGTCCTCATTTTTCATCTGTCTAAAGCAAAATGTGGAGAGGGGACAGTTAATAAAACAGCAAGATTACATGTCAGAAGAATGGTATTTGACAGTGACACTAAACTGTTTGTTCAAAAATCTTCTGGACTGTTCAGCATGCATGGTGGGCACTTGGGAATCGAAATGGTTTGTTTTAGTTGTACAGCAGACTTCAGGACAGGAATTAATCTTCCTTGTATCTTGATGAAAAAGAAGGGAAAAAACAGTGTCTTCAAATATTTTTTATTGTTGCTTCACAACTCCAATGAATTTGAACCATGCTTAAATTTTAAATTGGACTATGATCTTAAAGAAGATATCAGGTTGTTTACTGGCCCATCAGTGTTATGGAGGCATGCACAAAAACTCTTCTATATCTCTCCCACAACTTGTACAGTGCTTAGTGCTCCCATTCATCTTTCTTCCATTCAGTGGGCAGGTGACATTGAGAATGAAGGCATCATTGTATTGGGAGTGAGAACTGTTTGTTCGCCAGAGGGAGGAAATTGGCAAAAGCTTTGCAGCTCAGATGAAGCCATATGGGGTAGCAAATTCTTTGGATATTCTCTTGAAAATCAGAAAATATTAAATGGCACCTGCTTTTTGCCCCATGCTTACAGCACTGTCGTATCTTGTGTACATGTCTGCAAGTTTAACGTCTTGAAAAGCCAGTTTATTACATCAGTTGTTGCTGTCACCCACAAGAACCAGCTGATTTGGTTCCAAGATGGGCTTCCTAAAGATGTCTGTCAGCTTCCATATGAGGAACCCTACTTAATACAAATCGCCACAACAAGTGGAAACAACTTATTCTTTATTGTGTCTTTTGCTTCTGGAGATGTGTGCGCTGTGTGGAAGGACAGCTTTCAGGTACCAATTGTGTTAAAAAAAAATGCTATTGTTATTAGTAATACTGAAGTCCTGTTTCCATCTATATTTTTCTTGTCACCGAAGTTTTCAAACATGAAAAGCTAGTGTGTTAACCCTCTATAACTTCTTACTCTCCTACTCCATTCAAATGAAAAATATAGTACTTAAATATTTTTTGCTAACATTTTTCTGATTTTGTCTGAAAATAGTTCATTCCTTAATTTTAAAAAAATTGTGAACAAGGGCTAATATTTCTGTTGCTATTTTGGTTCTTTGGAATTGTCAATGTTAATCTAAAACAATATTATTAATACAATTGCTAAATCTGTTTTAGGGACCTCGTATACATTTTTTTTGGCTGACATCACTTTAAACTCCCTGCTTATAGCATATTCACTTGGCCTATTTCACTCTCTACCCAGAACAAACACTTAATTGGAAAGACCTAGACAACTTCTTTTGTTTCGGTTCAATGTGTCTAAATTCAAAGCAAAGACCACATAAACTATTAGTATTTTTTTTGATGTGATGTTAGTAAGCTCTGCACAATTTTTTTTTGTCTGGAAACTCATAGTTTACTTCTTCAGCTTTCTATATTTAACAGAAATAATATTAAAAATCCCCTTTGGCCTCTGTCGATGTAATTTGAACTTTCAGTAGAACTGTGAAAAATTCCAAATACTAAAGATAAACATCTCCAAAACTTCTCTAGAAATAAACAATTTTTCAGGAAACAGCAGGACTTAGCTAGTCATCTTTTTCTAATATAGATGTCAATCGCATGACCATCTCAAGGTTTGATTAGTTCTCTATTGTCAATTCTGTTTTTAAACATTGAAAAATTGCAGTGTCATTCAAAAAAACCTGTTATCTAGAAGGTGGACTTCTCTTTTTAAAACATTATGCATGTTATATGTGGGGAAAACAGGGACGCATTCAGTAACAGAACAAGGGTTGCAATTTGGCACTTCTGCTTCATAGTATTGCCCTCTAGTCACCAGACTACAGTGCTGCTTTGTGCAAAATAGTATGTGCTCTCTTGTGATTCTTTGAGAAAAGTAAACAAATTGAAACAAACTCATGCCTCAGATACAGATGTCTTAGAAAACAGTGTACCTTTTAACTTGTTTTTTTTACTGCAGGTTGCTGCCAAATGGGAGAAAGTAAAATCTGTTCTGGTAGATGATTTTATGGGCACTGGAACTGAACAAATTTTATTGGTTTTTGGGGATAGAACCAATGCAGATATTTTAAGCTCTTTCAGGATAACAGATTTTGGAGAAATCAACTATTCAGTAAGTTCAATTTGTCTGTTATTTAAACACACATCAATGAAACTGAAAGGAAAAAAACCCTCTCAAATCATTAGAATTGTGTGTGTAAAGTGAAATGGAATGTGTGCCTGGAAATATTCTTTACATAATGCAATGGTACTTGCTTTTAATAATGAAATCATGATAAACAAGAATATGTTGAAGTAACTTTTACTAAGTTGATAACATCAGATCTTTGGGGAAATTAAAGTAATGCTGCTGAAGATGTTTCATGTTGTAACGACACTTGCTAGAGTACTTGGGGCGGGGGGGGTGTTTCAAACAGGCTCTTAATTAAGATTCTAGTATTTGCTAATTAACCTCTCAATAAATGGTCTTTCTAGTATCTATTATCAATTTTGAATTGTCTTCAGTAGGTAAGATTTGCTTTAATTGCAAGTTGTGGCTTTCTAATTTCTTATTCTGGACTTTTCTATAACTTCATGTCAATAAGCTCTGCACCTTCCTTCTGCTGCTAAATTAATGTTTTGTTTTGTTTTTTTAAGAGTGAAATCAGTTGTAAAGAAGATGTTCCTGTTACAGCAGAACTACAAGAGAATGGTTCTCTTACTATACAAGCTCTTGAAGCAAGATTACAGGTACACATTAATAACTTCTGCCTCTCTAATTATATAAATATGCCTATCATTACATGTCTATTGAAAAATGTAATTAAAGCCAAAATACAAAAATATATAGTGAAAGGGGGAATTCACTATTAAAACACCATTTCACTCCCCATCATTTCACTCCTCTTTCAGCAAGTAATCTTCATTGTCAGTCTTCATTTACTTGTAGTTGAATATGTGCTTCAGATAATAAACTAAAATAATGTTGTCTCAGAAAAGCATTTTTTGCATGTTGGTAGAAAGGGCAGGGGCAAGATTACAAATGCATTCAGGTAATTGTAAGGCTCCAGCTTAATCTGGTAAAGTAAAAGTTTGACAATTCTGGAACTACTCCTTTAAAACATTATGATATCCATTATGCACACACATTTAAATGCCAGCTGTGTCTTAGCGGTGGAACTTACACCTGGGGGAGAGGGGTCCACTGGGTTATATATATATAGACTTAGCAATCAGTGATGTGGATCCTAATTCTGCTCTTGCTTCCAGTTCAGACTGTGACCATGGACCAGACACTTGCTGTCTTGGTGACTTGTTCCCATTTATCACTAGTTGATTTACTGGTATAGGTTTACAAAATGGTGTAAAGAAAACTAAAACACCAGACAAAAGTAATAGAAAAATGAAGCCTACATCCAGTTTCTCTACTTCTGTTATTTTAGATTTTTAGTGGAGTTCTATATTCATTATTCTAATTCTTCCTGCAAAATGTGGAGGAACATGTTTAATGCATTAGAGTTTCACCGGTTCCATCAGACTGAATCTGTTTGGATATAGCTCATAATATCTATTCTTTGCTGGACCCATTCTAGCACTAGATTGACTTTTTCTAGTTTATTTGCCTCATCTCACAATATTACTCAAGTAATTACATAAATGTTAAGTTCATTAGGTCTGTCAGGAGCATTAGTTTTATCTTTACACTCCCTGGATGAGCTAGACCGTATCACTCAAGTGTGTCTATGTTACTTCCTAAAATATTTCAGAAAATATTTTTATAATGGTAATTGGATGCAGCACAAGGCAGGGCCGTGTTGTTCTATATACTTACCTATAATCAATAGGTAGATAAGAGATCTCTGTGTATCTTCATGGCTAGGGACAGACGTTACACACAAACCGGTTTAAATGATCAGAAACTAGTTTAAACCTGTAACAGAACAGATGTTCAGTGCACATAAACCAGTTTCAACCAAACCTGGTTGAATGTAGTATCAGACTTTACTGATTTGGCTCAAAGAGGCTTGTGCAGTGTCTGTCCCAAACTTCATCAAGCCTGGTGATGCCAAACTTCTCTTTTTTCAGCGTCTAGTCCTGATAACAATTTGGGTAAGGGCTATGCTCTAGAAAAATTATTCTAGAAAAAGAAAGATATGCACACTGTAATCTTTAGGGATAAGTCCTTAAGGTGCCTGGCCCCCATGACATTTCATAAATTACTACCTCATTAGTTCATTTTTGAAGCGTATATCTCCTTCCTTTTTGCATCTCTTTCTGGAAAGGCTGTTTGGGTTATGCCAGATCCTCTTCTGCAATACTGCTGTCTGACAGGTTTTTCCCTTTATATACAAATCAGGGAGAATAACTGGCTCTATGGCATTACTGCAGAAAGGATCTGGAGACCAAAAGGATCACAAAGCGTGAGAGTCACCGATGAGATGCTGTTGTAGAAAAACAAACATCTTTCTGAGAAATGCAGAACTAAAACTCTTGGTTCAGAGATGATACCTTTTATTAGACCAACTAAGAAATCACAAAAAAAAATGTTTCTTTGCACACTTTCAGGCACATGCACCCTTCTTCAGGCTGAGGGAAAATTAAAGATGGTAGAAGTCCCCATAGGTAAAAATAAACGTCATTTTGCACAGAGGAAACTGAAGGTAGATGTCTGTTCTTCTGGATCCATGAGAGTTCGTTTATGTGATTTGCTCTTTAATGTGCACATAAGGCAAAATTTCTTCCTGGGTGGTGTCAGATGGCAGAAAGGCAGGGAGGTGTAGAAAAATTTCTTTGTGTGCGGGCCGGGAGCGGTCCGAGGCCCTCGGGGGCACGCGGCTGGCTGTGGCCAGCAGCCCTGGCACGCGGGTCGGGGAATGCAGGCTGGCGGACTAGAATTAGGCATGGACGCTTAACGGTTGATTAAAGATTATGTTACTTACACCGTAGATGGTCGCGGTGCAGGCAGGAAAACTTGCTTGAGTTGCAGCTACAGACAGGAAAGAAGAAAAGCGGACAAGAGTTCTAAACTCGCGAACTCTAGCCCAATCTGGCTGAAGGCTCTAAAAACGCGAGCCCGTCGTGTCAACTGAAGAAAACAACTGGGAGAAGAGCTCTGGATACACTCACATGAAGTTTGCTAGGCTCCGTGGAACTTGTGCACAGGGAAGGGGTTCGTCAAGGGATCGTTCGGCGACGGGGAGAGGCCAGAGGTTGATCAGACCCCTATAGCCTTCTTAAGGTACACGCTGGTTCCGTTAGGCTCCGCAGCGCTTAGAGTTCTTCACGAAACGTGAAGTCCTCCTCCTCCTCCAGATGGTTGTGGAGTCCTCCCTTGCGGGGTTCTCCTTGGAGTTCTCCAACTTGGGCGGAAACCGCTCAAGCCTC
>NW_005842376.1:1387338-1402051 GCF_000455745.1 Alligator sinensis
GTTGTTGTTACAGGCTGAACTACTGCTGCGGGAGTCATTGCTGATGTTATTATTTCAGGCAGGAGGGGCGGATGCACTCCTCCGCTCGATTCTCCCTTCCGTCGGCATGAAGGCGGCGTGGTCACCGGAAGCGACGCTGCATCGGTGGGCGGGGTCGCTGGCCGAACTCTTGTGGGTTCCTCCAAAGCTCCACCCTTCTCTTCCGGTTCTTCCATGCGGTCTCTTGCTCGGCGCCATCTTGGCGTGGCGTTTCAGGATTCTTTTTCACAGCCGCTTCTTTGACCGCTTGAACGGCCATACGCAGCTGGGCTTTTAAACTTAAATTCTTCTGCATTAAATCAGTTACAGTACGAAAAGTTGTAGTTAACACTCCCCCCTTGTCATATTGTGGGGCCACCCTCTCATCCGCGGCGCGTTCCTCCATCTCCAGATCTTCGCGGAGCTCAGATGGAAGCTCGCGACCCCTTAATCTAGACGCCAGCATAAAGGGGGCGAACCAGTTGATCGGCACCGGTTCTTCACTCTCCCGAGCACATCTTAGGCAACAGGCACACTCCCGGGTGAGGGTCGGGTTTACTGCGCCCGCCGGGTTGACTCTGGTGAGGGACACAGTGTCGAGGGGCCTAAACAGGACCCGCTCATCACTCATTATACACCCGAATGCCGCGGGGTGCAAATACACTTCCCTCTCTCTCAGGGCTCCGTCTTCGGAAGCTCCCTCTTCTCCCTTCAGCGAAAGGCGTCTACTGATAAACCTCTCTCCCATTCCGCCCGCCTGGTGGTAAGCGATATGCACCTCCAGTTCCATAAAGCTTTCCACTTGGCGTTTTCCACTGCGCCAAGGGCAGTTCTTAACTAATTGTAGCTCCAGCGTGCCTTCCTGTGATCCCATCCTCGTCGCCATGTGCGGGCCGGGAGCGGTCCGAGGCCCTCGGGGGCGCGCGGCAGGCTGTGGCCAGCAGCCCTGGCACGCTGGTCAGGGAATGCAGGCCGGCAGACTAGAATTAGGCACGGACGCTTAGCGGTTGATTAAAGATTATTTGCTGTAGGTTTATAAGAACAGGTTAGACAAACATTTGTCAAGGTTGGTCTTGGGTGTATTTATTCTGCCTCAAGGTGAGGGATAGACTAAATGATAACCTTTTCAGTTTTATTTTTTAGTCCAGTTTGGTCCTTGTAAGCTTATTGATTGTAACCTTTTGGAGTTTACTTCTGAGCACTTTGGCTTTCTCTTTTCTTGGCTCTTTTGGACTGTCAGACACTTAGCAGCAACAAAAAAAAATCTATATTCCTGCCCAAATTTTTATATTATGTTATGTTCTTCAATGCACCAACATTGACAAATATGACAGAAAGTTGTATTCCTCTGTTGCTTTTTTCTGCTTTTATCTCCCCTGTGATGATAAAATTGACTCTTCTCTTCTCTCTGTTAAAGGTGCTTCATAAGGATTACCTTGGATGCTCTCTTTTGTTTATGCCAGTTGGTTTCTGTTTGACCAGTTTGTTTCTGTGTGTTGACATCTGAAGTTTGAGTTACAAATGCATCTATTGCTTCCTTGGTTGAAGGCAAGCTGCTGGTTGCTCTCCTTGGCAATGAAATCTTTCCTTCCAAACCCCAGGATATTTCATATTTTCTTATTTTTGGAAGAACCTAGTTTCCTTTCTAATGTTTTGGCACATATTCAGCTCTCCCAGCAATATGTTAATATTAAGATTACATCTGAGTTGAAAATTCTCTATTGCATTTCTTGTGCTGGAATATGGTTGATTGCTGTACAATTAATATAGTTCAGCTGCCTTCCTCAGCCATGATGCTATTTCTTTCTTAGTTTACATTGGCTAATATGAAGCTATTGCATGAATTATTTGTACTTTTTGTCATATACTGTAATATTACCATTTTATTTCTGGTTTTAAAGAATGCATGTTTACGTATAATTGACTTTGGGCTCTGGTTGAGGATCAGGCAACACATTTCCTATAAAATCTGCTGTTACCCACAACCACAGGAAATCAAAATGTTGAAACTAAGATAGGGTGAGCAAACCATGATGCCTGCAGAGCATAGCTTATTCAGTATTGTTGCCCCTGAATCTGTAAAGGTGGGGAACCTATGGCCTAAATCTTCTAAGTGTTTGTCATCTACCCTTGCAATACTAATGTTTTGCGTTGCCTGTCCACTTAATCTTCCAGTCTGTAATAGCATCAATTAGCAACTACAAGACAATTCAGCCCTATTTCATAATGTAGTCCGTGTTTAACAGCTCTGTCTTCTGATTTTTCACCCTCGGAGCATAATGCATTGTCTGTACATTGCCATTATGATATTAATGACTTTAGCTGAAATGCCATAGGACTGAAAGATATTCTGCAATGTATGTGCAGCCTGTCAGTTGCCTTTTGCACGCTAATTAAATTGATTGAGAAGGCTTGCTATTTTATGTTGTCTTCCATATTGCCCCTTAACACATCTAGTCTATGGAAGATCTCTTGAACCTGAATCCAACCTCTGGAGTTTTGCATCTACTATCTTTCAAACTTTTTCATTTGAAACTTTCCTTAACACAGAGAGAATTTAATTCTTCTCCAATAGTTTCCAGTCATTGAAGTTTTCAAGGTATTCTGACAGTGATTCAATGTCAGAAGATGCTTTGGGATTTTTTCCCCAGATTCCATTGTATAGTTCTCTGTTTTGTCAGGACAGTGGTGTCAAGTGCTTTTAGCATTTCTCTTGTGATTTGATAGTACTCTGCCACTTTGTTTTTCTGCTTCTTGATTGCAGCATTCACTTTGGGCATCTTTGGAAAGTGTTAGTGTCAGCTGTTCTGGTTCACTATTCAGCAGAGTAGAATGTTGAGGTCGGGATGGACATGTTGAGAATCGTTGTGAAATGATTTGCCTTATCAGTCTGTTCAGCCTCAGTTATAAGCATTTGTCCATCTTTGTTTTTGATTGGCCTGTTTCCTATTTCAAAATTTCCTCAGAAAGTTTTAGTTACTAAAACCACAGAACCACTTCTACCATAGCAACATTTTCACCTTCAACTGCTAGGTGTCCAGCCCATCCATAGTTTCATAGTTGGTAGGGTTGGAAGGGAACTGAGCAGATCATTAAATCCGACCCCCTGCCATGGGCAGGAAAGAATGCTGGGGTCAAACAACCCTGGGAAGGTGTCTATCTAGCCTCCTAGACCCCCAGGGTAGGAGCGAGCACCACTTCCCTTAGAAGTTGGTTCCAGATCCTAGCCGCCCTAACTGTGAAGTAGTGCCTTCTAATGTCTAGCCGCAATCTACTCTCAATCAACTTATGGCCTCTGTTCCTTGTTACTCCCAGTAGTGCTCAGGGGAACAAGGACTCCCATTGCCTGCTGGTCTCCCTTGGCCAGTTTATAGACGGCCACCAGATCCCCTCTCAGCCTCTCTTGTGGAGGCTGAACAGGTTCAGGTCTCGTAGCCCCTCCTCGTAGGGCCTGCCCTGCTGCCCCCTGATCCTGCGAGTCGCCCTCCTTTGGACCCTGTCCATGTTGTCCACATTCCTCCTAAAGTGCGGTACCCAGAACTGGACGCAGTACTCCAACTGTGGCCTGACCAATGTCATATAGAGGGGGAGGATCATCTCCTTGGACCTGCTCGTGATGCATCTATGGGTGCATGACAAGGTGCGATTAGCTTTCCTGACTGCATCCCCACATTGGCGGCCCATGTTCATCTTGGAGTCTATGACTCCAAGATCCTTTTCTGCCTCTGTGCTGATGAGAAGGGAGTTCCCCAGCCTGTAAGTATACTGCTGGTTCTTTCTCCCTAGGTGCAGTACCCTGCACTTGTCAGTACTGAATCCCATCTTATTCTTATCCGCCCACCCCTGTAACCTGTCCAGATCCAATTGCAGCCTGTCCCTCCCTTCTAGCACCTACTTCTCCCCACATCTTAGTGTCATCTGTGAATTTGAACAAGGTGCTTTTCACCCCCTTGTCCAAGTTGCTGATGAAGATGTTGAACAGTGCGTGCCTGAGGACCAAGCCCTGGGGAACCCCACTGCCCACATCCCTCCAGGTTGAAAATGACCCATCCACCACCACTCTCTGGGTGCGGCCCTCCAGCCAATTGGCTACCAATCTGACTGTGTAGGCATCAACACCGCAATCTCCTAATTTTTTTTAATGAGAATGGGGTGACATGGTGTCGAAGGCTTTCCTAAAGTCCAGAAAGACTACATCCACCGTGACACCTGCATCCAAGGATTTTGTGACCTGGTCGTAGAAGCCCACCAGGTTGGTCTGACAGGACCTGCCTCTAATGAACCTGTGTTGGTTGCCCCTAAGCATATACTCCCCTGCTTGCCCCTCTCAGATGAGCACCTGGATAATTTTCTCGAAGAGCTTCTCCAGGACCAAGGTAAAACTAACAGGCCTATAATTTCCTGAGTTGTCCTTCCTCCCTTTTTTGAAAATGGGGACCACATTGCCCCTTTTCCAGTCCTCTGGCACCTCGCCAGAGCACCACGAGTACTCGTAAAGCTCTGCCAGGGGTCCCACAATGACCTCTGCTAATTCCCTCAGCACTCTGTGGTGGAGATCCTCAGGACCTGCTGATTTGAACATGTCCAGTCCCACCAGAAGTTCTGCGACTAGGTCCTCTCTGACCCTGGGACTGGCTGCACTTCCCCTGGGACCATCGGGGATCCCGGTGTGGGGGATGACCTGGTCCCTGCTCCCCCCAGATTTCCAAGCGTGTCCTGAAGAGACCCCACGTTACCCGGAACCTTCTTTTTACACCCTATGTATTTAAAATAGGATTTCTTGTTATGCTTGATCCGGGTTGCTAGTCCTAGTTCCATCTCCACCTTGGCCTTCCAAACAGCCCCTCTACAATCCTGAGCAATGGAGGTATAGTCCTCCCTGGTGATGGCCCCTCCCTTCCATTGGGTGTACACCTCCTTCTTAGCTTTGAGATGTTCCTGGATGCTTTTGGTGAGCCCTGGGGGCTTTTGAGCACTCTTGCCCCCTTTGATCTGTGTTGGAATTGCCACCCTTTGGGCTTGGAGAATCATCTCCTTCAGGAACGACCACTCTTCTTGGACTCCCAACTCCCTATCTCTCCGGGACCTCAGTGCCTCCCCGACTAGTCTCCTTAGCTCAATGAAATCGGCCCTTCTGAAGTCCAGGGCTGCTGTCTTGCTACAGGCCTTTGCCACCCTGCGCAAAGGCCATTTCACTATTTTGGCGGTTTCTTTCTTCTGTTGAGCTGCGTTGTCTCTTGACTTCACTAATTCTTATTCTTTGTTGATATCAAACTGTAACTGCTGCCCTTTGAATTACTTAGCCTCTGAGCAGTGTCCATTTTTCTTTGATTTCATTTGTTCTTGCCTCCCTCTCTTTCAGATAGTGCCTCTAGTCTGTTCTTTTCAGTTCAAGTTAAAATTTTGTGCAGTACTTTTTTCCCCCAGTTTTTGTTTGATTATTATTTTTTCTTCTTTCTGTTTGAACTTGATGTTAGCTTATTTTCAGTTTAGCAATGCAAAAATTGCTGCTGCTAAATCTGTTGCTTGATGTGTCCTTATAGCTGTCAGAGATAAAGGTAACATGAATTTTCAACTGATACAGATATGGCTAATTTGATATTTTTATTTTGCAATTTGGCAAGCTCCCGTCTTTGTTCCTTCACACAAACATACCAAGGATCTCACAGACATACCGAGGATACTTTCAAGAACTAGGGCAGATACCAAACATGATTCAGTGAGTCTCTTGTCAGCTCATGTTTCCCCCTTAGTCTTTCCATTTCCTGCTTGTCACTCTGATTTGACATTTAAATCTGCCCATCAGAAAGAACAAGTCATATATTGGAGTTCTTCAGTTACATCTCAGGCAGAGCGTATAGGTGGAACTTATATTTGTCCTCTCCACTACTTTCCTCTGTTGGAGTACAGCTGTACATGATAGACATCTTTTAAGAAGCTCTTTTAGAATCTGGCTTTTCTGATGCATTTAGGTTCCCAACTAATGAGTGAATTTGTGTGTGATGATGAACATTTTTTAGATGAGATGCTTCGTCTCTTGCATGAACTGATTTTTATCCACACCTGTAAATCTGTTCTCCTTAATGCTGGGGTGGGCAAAATGCGGCCCAGGGGCCAGATGCAGCCCATCAGGACATTCTACCCGGCCCACAGGGCCCCTAAAAAAATTTAGAAAATTAATATTAATCTGTCCTGGGCTTCCTGTCATGCGGCCCTTGATGGCTTGCCGAAACTCAGTAATCGGCCCTCTGCCCAAAATAATTGCCCACCTCTGCCCTAATGGGATTTCAGTTGCGTAGTTATCCATCTCCCTTATGTGGGATCTTTATTATTTGAAATATTCTCATCACATTCCAATTACCAACTTTGTGCTATTTTCTTGTAGCCAGATTTTTCAAGTTCCTGATTTCTAGATACCAGCTTTCATTTCATGTAGCATGAGAGTTTAGCATTGGTCTGGCAGGAAGCCATTTTTTTTCTTCTTTTTTTTTTTTTCCAGAAAGGGTACCCAGTTATGTTTGTTTAACCAGAAACAAAACTGAGCTACCACTCTGGTTTTGTAGGTCTTATGAGGCTTGGTGGGATTAGTCTTGCTCACTTTATCTGGACTTGAGAGTGGCAGCTACACTGAGTTTGGTATCAAGTCTTTACTGATGTTATCTTCAGGAATGATAACGCATGCACATTGCACATTAGTGGTGTGTGTGCGATATTTTTACATATCTCTGGAGACTTTTTTCCAGAAGTTGTAGATTTTTATATATTTCCTGTCTACTTCTGAGAGAGTAGTGCTAATTACACTCATACCAGTGTACTGTGCTTATGAATGCAGCATAAAAGCCTAATTAGATCCTACACCCCAAATTCTCTGGAATGGATGATGGGCTTTTGAGACTTTAGATGTTCAAATTGCTGCTGATCCGACCCGCCAAGCCATTCTATCCAGCCCGCAGGGCCCCTAAAAAATTTAGAAAATGAATATTTATCTGCCCCTGGTTGCCTGTCATGTGGTCCTCGATGGCTTGTCAAAACTCAGTAAGCAGCCCTCTGCCTGAAATAATTGCCCATCCCTGCTCCAGCATCTACACATGCAGGGCTGGTAGGCTAGAGTAAACCAGTTAACTCCACCACAGGATAGTACCTGTAAAAACAAGTACTATCTTGCAGCAGAGTTCTTTACTCTGCAGCAGTGCACGTGTAGATGCTGACAGAGCTGGCTAGAGCACGAGGGTGCTTCAGCATGGGGACTGCCCGCTGACTAGTCCTGCACTTGAGCACCCTCGTGCCCTGGCCAGACCCTTCACAACATGTTGGGCTGGGTTGGAGCTGCCTTGGGCTAGCAGGCTGAACCCCCAACCCAGCTCAACATGCTGTGGTCCCAGGAACACGTGTAAACGCTCCACCCAGTAGCAATAAATTCTAACACAATATGTGCTGAAATTCATTGCATCACATTAATATGTATGTGTAGATGTGCCCTGTGTCAATTTCCCATCCCATTCTCTTTGAGAGGATCTCTGTCTGATGTTGTTGAACTGAAAATGTTAATGGTTGCCACTAGTTGGTTCTTTGATCTGTACACCATTACAGCTGGTTGACGCTTCTGCATCTGTTTACCAGATATCAGGGATTCCATCATTTTGCCCATCTTGTCTCTTAACTTTTACTTAAAAGCAAAAGTTCTACCCAAGTGAAGTCTGGAACATCTTTTGACATGTTTTAAAAATAATTAAATGTTGTGTTCAAAAGTTATTGGCTTTCTGTATAACACAGTAAGCAAAATACCATCAAAATAAGTATAACAGAGAGAATGGTTTATTTGGCTGGTAATCAATGCCAACATAAAAATTCCAAAATATATGGGAGTATACATGTGTATATATGTACATGTATGTATGTCTGTATATATACACACACTAGGGCTGTGCGAAATTTCAGTAGCTGTTTTACTTCATTTCGAATTTGGATGTTTCAATGGTCAAAAACCAAATCTGAAACAAAACGCAGGATTCCCAAATAGCTTCAAAACGAAACGGGCAATCCAAAACGTTTTGGAAATTTTCCTAAATGATTTGGATGTTTTCAAAAGGATTCAAATGTTTTGGAGCTGTTTTGGAGGCAGGCCCCCCGGGAAAGAGGGAGGGGGAGGAGGAGGAGGAATGGGGGGAAGAACTGCTCTGATATTGACATCTGTAGCTGGTGGCCAGTGATAAGGATCTGTCCCTGAGGTCCCTTCCAATCCCAGTGCTGGGGAATCGAACTGGGAGCTGGGGGAATGCTCAGATCCCTGAGCATTCCCCCAGTTCCCGGTTCAATTCCCCAGCTCCCCAATCTTTCCCTCAGCTCTTCCCGGGGGGTGCAGGCCCCCGGATGATGTGGGATGACACCAGGCTGCCACTGCCAGCTGGTGATGGTGGTGGCTCAGTATTTCCCTAGCCAGCAGCAGCCTGCTGAAACCCTGCGCACGGATCCAGGGGCCATGCCCCCTGGGAAGAGCTGGGGGGAATGTTTTAGAGAGCTGGGGAATCGAACCAGGAGCTCCGGCTGACAGATGGATCCGGCCCAGCTCCCAGGCAGCACCTGGCGTCCTGCCAAGCTGTGCTGTACCCGTGCGATGGTGCAGGTGCCAGGCAGGGGAGGTGATCCCTACTGCCCCCCACTGCATGGGGGCTCTGCCACAAGCCCTCAGAGGCCCCAATTGCCGCTTCCAAATCTGGTGAGTGCAGGGCTTTTTTAAAGCTCTGCACTCACCAACTGCGGAGCATGCAGATGATAGCAGGCTGCTGCTGCCAGTTGGGGTCAGCACCAGCACCCAAGTCTGCCTGGTACAGCCTGCGCCAAGCTCCGTGAAGAACCCAGTGCTGGCACTAGCCCCATACAGCTGCAGCAGCCTGTTGTCATCCCGCATGCAGATCTGGGGCTGCACACCCACCAGGAGGTCTGCAGGGCTGTGCCAGACTCCTCCCTGGAGGAATGGGCCCCCGGATATGGATGCAGGATGACAGCAGAATGCCGCAGCCAGCAAGCGATACTAGTTTTGCTTTGAACAGTTTGAGGTGCAGTTTCCCAGAAACCCTGTACCTATCTCCTTGAACCTTGGCAGACATCATGGCTTCAAAAGGAGCTACCATCCCTGCAAGTTTAATCTGAATCAGGCAAGAAATGACAAAGTTCTAGGAGTTTTGTGATTCCCCATTATAGCCTATGGCCAAAACACCATCGAAATTCCGAAAGTTTTGGCTGAAACAAAATGGGACTGATTTGAAACACCAAAATGAATCGCTATCGTTCTGAAACGCCAAATATGAAACCAAACAAAACAGGTGTTTTGGACAGCCCTAATATATACTCACATGTATGCACACACGTTGTATATTTTATATACATACACATATACACATGTGCACACACACACGTGTGTGTGTGTGTGTGTGTGTATGAAGCAGAAAATAATACACACCTACAGGTCAGTTTCATCTTACGCGGGGGTTAGGTGCTGAAGTCAGCACGTAAAGCGAAAATTGGTGACTATACACGTGGTGGGAGGGGGGGGCGGGGCTTGAGTTTGCACGCGGCACCATGCTTAGAGCTGTGCGGCCAGCAGCAGCGGCACAGCACAGGGTGGTGGTCAGGATGGCTGTGTGCCACCCGGCCACGACCATGCTGCCGCTGCCGCCCGACGGTCAGCCACACAGCTCCGGGCACGGCTCCATGGCAACAGAGGGAGGTTTTGGAGGCAGTGGCCATCACCGCCATAATGGGCCTCCAGGTAAGTGACAGTGCCACATGCAAGCTCAAGCCCTGCCCCCCTCCCACCCCACGTATAGTTGAATTCATACAAGTTAAATGCGTGTATGATGCTACTGACCTATGCAGACACAATTTTATATTCATAGTTTCATAGTTTCAGGGTCGGAAGGGACCTAATAGATCTTCTAGCCCGACCCCCCGCCAGGGCGGGAGAACAACCCAAAAAAAAAACAAAAAACCACTCACCCTAAAAACAAAAACGGGACTCAAATGAGTCCAGCCAGGTAAGTATCCAGCCTCTTCTTAAAGATCCCCAGGGTAGGGGCCAGCACCACCTCCCTTGGAAGTTGGTTCCAGCTCCTAGCCGCCCTAACTGTGAAGTAGTTTTTTCGGATGTCCAATCTGTACCTCCTCTCCATCAACTTGTGCCCATTATTCCTTGTTATGCCAGCAGGGGCTAGGGGAAACAGCGTCTCCCCCAAACCCTTCTGGTTCCCCCTAGTGAGTTTATAGACGGTCACCAGGTCCCCCCTCAGCCTTCTCTTGTGGAGGCTGAATAGGTTCAAGTCCCGCAGTCTCTCACTGTAGGGTCTGCCCTGTTGTCCCCGGATCATGCGGGTGGCCCTCCTCTGGACCCTCTCCATGTTGTCCACATCCCTCCTGAAATGGGGCGCACAGAACTGGACACAATACTGGACACAATAACTGGACACAATATATAGATATCTATCTATCTATCTATAGACACATATATCTTTGTATATAATCTATTTATACTTGTGTGTTTGTATGTATTACTTTCTGCTTTTGCTTTATTTATAAATATACAGCAAAAGCTCTGTTATCTGGCTTCCCCCAGGAATGGGGATGCTGGCTAATCAAATATGCTGGTTAATCAAATGTGCACTATCCGGTGTACTCCCCAGCGTCAGTGTGCCTTGGGACAGGGAGGGGGGGCCCCGTGCAGGCTGCTTTGCCCCTGCACAGGCTGCTTTGTCCCAGGCCGTGGGCCGAAGAAGTAGAGAAGAACGCGGCTCGCAGTGGCGAAACCTGAAGTGGGTTTCGCTTTTGCTGTGTCCCTCGGATGCCGATTAGTGGAGCTTTCCAGTTGATAAAGTGCCAGATAACAGCTTTTGCTGTATATACAAATAAAATGAAGCAGAAAGTAGTAATCGGTTTAGCGGATCTATAATTTGAGGAGTTAGAATTTCACTTACGTTTTAAAAAAATAAGAGTCTAACTTCAGGCTCACAAGTTTGTTTTGAAAATGGGATAATTTTCTCTTCAAAATTTAACCTAAGAGAAGAATTTTTCGGCATCCAACTTTTAAAGTCTTGATTTAAATAACCTGTTTCAAATAAAAAGCAGGTTTTTTTTGGCATTTTCAAGATTATACCTATTCTTAGATTAGTCTGGTCTTCACTACAAAGTTGTGCCAACATAGCTATGTTTGTTTTATACTCCTCAGTCTGCATAGCTATACTGGCAAAAACCCTTGTTTGGATGAAGCTATACCAAGTGAAAATAGCTTCTGCTGATTAGATTTCTGCCATTCAGGCAGATGCTTTTAGCTAACTTGCAGAAAAATGCTATCCTTTGTTGTATCTCCATTAGGTGTTTTACACAGCTATGGTGGCAGCCAATTTATAATGCAATTGGGCGTTAAGAAATGTCTTTTTATACCCTACAGGCTGGTTATACTTCTGTTCAAAAACTACAGCAGCATCTAGTGCTCAAAGAGAAGGTCCTTTTTGAATCTTGCAGAGCATTAATCAATCTTGTTCAAGAGAGAGAGCATGTTTTACCAACTGCAGAAGAGGTAAGATGTAGGTGTTATGACAACTTAATCCATTTTACAAAATACATTTTAATCTTTTTTTCAGAGCTGGAGAGGAGTTATAGTGGAGAAAACAAAAATATTGAATGTTGCATATCCAAAGTATCTCTGGTTTTAGCTAGTCTTAAGGATAATCCTATTAGGAAATGGCTAACAAATGAATAGTTTTAGGTGCAAAACATGTCACGCGATCAAGAGGGAATAATGCCAAAACAAAGTTAATGACAGCCTTGTTCAAGCCAATTGGATTGTGTAGCAGTTCAGGGTTGTGATAATCTTGCAGCGGAAGGATGAATTTTGAATTTGGGTTAATGCATATGAGTTCATGACAAAAAACAATTGTATAAATATATTTCAAATATACTGCAGAGATTAACTAGGTAGATTTCACACTTCACTTATCTTAATTCTCTCCTTAGGTGATTTGTGCATTTTGAGATAAATTAGAGAAAAAAAATTTAAGTTCTGCAGTGACTATAATACTTGCACTTCATTTATCTTAACATGTATTTTCTTTTCTTTTTTTTTTTTTTTATAAGGAAGGTCTTGTTTCTCTCTGGGATGATACAGAAAATCCTTTTTCTTCTCTTAATAAAGAGACGGCATTGGGATCTGAGGATCCAGAACAAATCATAGAGAACTTGTGGCAACGTGTGGTGGATGATAGTTTGGTAATTGGAGTACAAATAACAGAATCGCTTAACTTGTAAGTAAATAGGTGTACCTAATAACATAAATTCCAAAAGAATTATTATGAATAGCCTTATGGATTGTGCCCTGCAGTTGCAAAAGTGACTGCAAAGGAAAAATTAGATTGCTATCTTTTGGCTTTCATATTTAAAAAAAAAATCAAAAAACTGTATTTTTCGGCATAAAATTAACATAAAGAAATGTGAAAAAACAGGTAGAGCTAGAAGCGTTGAACACACAATTCTATCTTTGTATAGTCTGGATGAATCAGTGCTGAAGGTTTTTTTTCTAACTTGTGTTTCGTGAATTAGGCTGTTTCTTTATTAGGAATGTTTTTTGCCAGTGGGAAGCAAAGCCAGCATGTACAAAGATTTTTGCTGGTAGAGCTTCTTTCTCCTCTCTCCATGACTAGAATAAGGTGTAGTGACAAATCAACAGTTTTGGCAGTACTTGGAAGCTAGATCAGGCATTTGTTAGCACAACTACATTTGACAGAAACTATACCTCTTAATATCCTTAAATGACATAACTTTGTCGGTAGTAGTTTATAGAATAGACGTGACTTAGTATAAAATCTACATGTTGCTTTCTTAACATTAGTTTCTTACCATTCTTGGCAAGCAGGGGCTATTGACAGGTAAGAAAATGATACAAATTATAGAAGGGGAACAGGGAGAGGCAGGACAGTTACCATGTTGGAGTTGTAACAGGCGGAGGGTAGAGGAGGGGCCAGGGTTGTACTTCCCTGGCACCTTCCCTTCCTTGTGCCCTGAGGTGCACATGTAGTCACTGCCACCACAGAGCCTGGCCAGGGCTCCAGAACCCAGTGCAGCTATTTATAGCCTCCTGGCTGCTGCCAGCTACAGAGCCCAGACTGCTTGTAGCAGGGCTTGCAACCTCTTGGATACTTGCTGCAAGCAGCCTGGGCTCTGTGGCTGGCTGCAACTGCCCAGAGCCCAGACTGACTGTGGCATGCCAAGAAAAATGGCCTTGCATGCCATGGTTTGGCATGTGTGCCGGGGGTTGCCAACTCCTAGACTAAATCAAGTGTTCTTAAAAGCTGTTGAAACAAAACCCAATCTGAGACCACTATGCAAAGTAAGAAGAGTTCAGAAATTTCACATAGCTATTTTCATTTCCTTTAAATGATAATATAGAATCTTAATTTGAAATCCATGTGTTAGTTAAACAGAACTGGACAAGACTTCTAAAATTAAAGATGGAATACAGCTATGTCTTTCACTCTTTTAATACTTAAAGAAAGAAGGATGGTAACTGTTCTAACATTTAAAATATTTCTATTGTACTATAAGAAAATAAAATATGGAGATGTAAAAAAGCATGGTTAATGATAAAATATGAGTTTTGAAATCCAGTAATCTTGCATGTGTTTCCACAGGTCACTGAATGATGTCAGTTTATCCCTAGTCATGGATCAAGACTCCACTTCATTTTCTCCTATTAGGTGTCAAAATAAAATTGTTAAACTAAACAAGGCTTTCTCGGCAATGTCCATCTCTTCATGCCAGATAGAACCACCAACGAAAAAGATAAAATTGGACTTCCATAGCAAGAATTATGTGAAAAAAGAATACCATGAAAGATCTTGCAAAGTTCTGGCAGATGGAGTAAAAACATTCATTGCTGTTACCCAACTTTCACCACTACTTGCTTTTCGTAATGTGCATTGTGCAGTGCTCCTGCATGCAAAGAGGAGAAAACATCAAGATGGCGTCTTACAGGGAAACAAGAAAATTACTCTGATGTGTGGAAAAATTTCATTAAATCTGGGAGATATTTCAAGTGGAAAATATTCAATAAATTTGTTGAATGACAATAGTAAGTGTACAAGCGAAAAAGTCCATATAATCTTTTTATTTTTTGTTGTTGTTATTATGAAAACACTGGTTAAATTTCCTAACTTTTTTTTTTCCTTCAGACCATGGTAAAGTCATCCTAATGTTGCCCTTGTCCTTGCCCTTTCATAAGATTCTGTATTCAGTTTCGATCACTATTTCAAGAAGTAGATAACTGGAATAAACTTTTCTTAGAGAAGAGTGACAAATGTATTAACGGCATAGAAATACTTCTAAGTGAGTAGAGATTGAAAAGATGGGTTATTCAATTTAGAGAATTAGGAGACGCTCATATAAAAATACATTTTTAAAGATGGTTTTGGGAAAGTACCCTATGAGCTTCATTGTACTTAAATTGTCAAAACACAAGAGCAGCAATCTTAACAGTCCTTCAGGACAAATAAGTTATATGGCAACACTTAATTTTGTGCCTGCTGTAAAAAATGAGGCACAAAACCAACTTGGACTGCTCCTTTTTCCTGTTAAAAGTATAGGGGTGCGCTGATAAAGATTTTCTTAGCCAATACCAATGGCCAGCTGTTACCCAGCCATATTGTCTGAT
>NW_005842376.1:1402130-1418996 GCF_000455745.1 Alligator sinensis
GCCTCTTCCTGGCAGGGGGCTCCATTTGGGGTGGGCAGCAGCTCTGGGAGGGGGGCTACACGGTGGGCTACCACCACTCCAAAATTCCCTGTAGTTCCCCCTCCCAGCACCACTGCTGCCCTCCCCAAGCACAGACCCCCCCACTGGGAAAAGGCTGGTACAGCCCCTGGCCTTGATCCCGCAACAGGTAGCTCACCACCCTGCGCACATGCGTCCTCCGAGGCTTCACAGAATGATGGGGAGCAGTCTGTGGCTCCATCCCACTCCTGGGGTGGCATTCACCACCTGGCTGGGTAGCATTCCCTCATTGGAAGCCGCTATCTGCCCGCCCCCCAACACACCCTTTCTCCCTGCACAGACTTATTAGATGCTGCTCTCCAAGCTGCTGGGCTACATTCCTGGCCATGTGCATGCTGCAGCTGCGCACATGTACATGGCATTTATCGATGACATTATCAGCTATACCAGCCAAAAAAAAACCTGTTGCCAGTAATGTTAATTTTCCTTTTATTGGTGCCGAGCCGATATGTCACCAATATATTGGTGCACCTCTAATATAGTTATACAAAATAGAATTTTACTGAGATAAATGGCTAACATTTTTTTAGATTAACTTTGAGCAATAACATTGAAATCCCTGAAACTTTTGTTGAACTATTCAGCAGTAGATCAGACCATCAAGGGCATATCTACACTGTAAACTTGCCTTCACTTACAGATACTCTGACATGCCGTGCTGCTCCACCGAGGCCACTTCTTAAACTGAAAGCAATATAACTATGTTTGAAGTGCTACAGCCTCGTTAGCACTGATACTCATCAGGGAATATTAGCTCACTTCTAGTATCACTGCAAATGCTTCACTTCTGCTTATTTGTCAGGCAGCATAGGTAGAGCACACAAAGTGTGTTTGATAGTGTTCCTGCTTGGCATAGTAAGCTTGAAGTGTAGACATATCCTTATTTATTTAAAAGAATAGGTCCCAGTTGGCCAGATTTAGATTTACATTACCTACATTGTTGCCTGCAAAAGCTCATGCCTCTCTAAATCAGTTAGTCTATGCCAAGGTGTACTGAAGAATCACAGTTCCAGTTTCCTTCTGGTAATAGTAACAAACAAACAAACAAAAAGTAAATTAAAATTAAGGTTGAAATCTAAACAGAAATCCCATTTTCGCTCAGCATTTAAATTATTTATGAAAATACCAAATGTTTGGTTCAAAACCCTTGTTTGTTTGTTTTTTTCTTTCAGGTACAATGGAAGATGTATTTGCTATTCTTGGGGTCTCTCTCAAATTCTCCTTTCACATAGTCTCATCTGAATGTACACTGACTCTTGTGAACATGTGGCTACAGGAACAAATGAAATGTACATCAATCAAAGAATGTCCTGAAAATATGGTCTGTCATAAATTGGGAAGTCTGCATGGCACAGTCTTTAACTGGAATTTGAAAACTCCATTCAAAGGAAATTTAACATTGTTTTGCAGGTAATGGTTTGAAAAGATTAGGGAATACTCAGGCCTCCTTAACAAGCCTGAGGCAGAAGAATAACTTTTTCATTATTACTCTGTGCCATAGTAGTTATACGCATAGCAGTGACAGCATCTAAGGCTATTTTTAAATGACAAAGCTATCTATGCTTGTTAGAAAGTACGATTTGGATGGCCTTTTTTGATCATACATAGGTGCTCTGCATAGATAAGTGAGGATAAAATCTAAGTATATACAGTACTAACACTAATGTCAGAAAATGTAAAGTTATACGAACATAAAATATTCTATATTCCACAGTTGTAAGAGTTCACTTGCTATCCTGAGTGTGTCTTGGGATCTGTGCGAATATTCCTTTGGAATTGGGAGTCGGAGTTTTCATTACTAACCTTATAGCTTCAGATGAAGGCTAGTATTTTACAAGCTTCCTTGTGGGCTGTATATTTTTTTTAAACAAACAGCCTGCGTCAATTTGCAGCATGCAGATATCAGCTGATCACACTAATCCTATACTTTTCAGTTCATCGTGTTGTACATTTTAATGACTTCAATTCTAACTGCAAGATTGTATTGATTTAGGAAAATCATACATTCCAGTAAATACAATATGGATATATTTAAATAAAAATAAGCTTCCATTTGTCTTTATGGCTGTCATGAAAACCAAAAGACCTACAAACTGCAAATTAAATTATTTGTCACTTTTTCAGTTGGGTAATAGTACCTCAGATTTAATTTTTTTCTCAGTTTCGTAAACATGCCCAATTAATTCCTGTTTGTCAAGATCCGATAAATGAGATAAATATTTCTGAATAGTTTTGATTGCATTTTCGTTACTTTTTCCACATGCATCACTTAGACTGAAATTAACCATGTTTAGACTTGTTCATTGAGTAAGCTATAGAATTTCTGATACCAGACCAAGGAGCGTGTTGATGGTAATAAAACTCCTGTTTTATCATTTGGTATAGCAGTGTTCACATTGTAGGTATTTCTCAAACATGAAAAATGGTAAATTCCTTGACCTAAAGAGTTTACAGCCTAAAAGTCAAAATAACGAAAAGGTTACTGTCATCTCTGGTGGGTAGAGTCTTCTCTTTAAAATATGTATCTGATGGATTTAAGTTGTATTAAACTTCAAACAATAGTTAACTTTTCCTTATTCACAATTAACTTTGTTCAAATAGTTGGTATTTCTGTAACACAAAACTGAAACCACAGGCTATATTCAGCTAAGATGACCAAAATTTCACTAACTCCTTGCACATGGTTACTGCTAAAGAAGAATAACTTCATCTTTTATTGTTTTCAAATGGATGGATATTGGATTGCCTTTAAAAGAAATGGTTGGCCCTATATTGTGGTTAAAAAAACAGAAGAAATTGTGAATATTGCTTGTTTCATGAGTCAGGTCTGTTTAGATTAGTGGGCTCTCAAATTTGTCTAATCTGTAGTTTCAATAGAGTCTTTTCTTTTCTGAGGAGCAGAGCCTAGCCCAACAGAGCAAAAAATAGCATTTGACAGGTCCCTGCAGTTTCCTTTTTCCCAGAGATCAGTATCCATAGTACTTTTACATCCCACATGCCGTAGAAGAAGCTGGGAGAGCAGCTTTTCTATTGGCTGTATAATTGTTTCTAGTTTTATTTAAAACCCAGGAAAACATTGCATACTTCAACCAAGGATTAAGACTGGTTAAGTTTTAGCATACCCAGCCATACAAACCCTTAAACAAGGAAAATACTGTAGGATTACAGTGCACATCTGCTGGTAGTGACAGTACTTAAGAAATAGGTGACATGATACTGTTAACTTAAGGTATTTTTTTTCACTTGAGTATCAGCTAATGGTGCAAAAGCCTGCTTGGTTTCAGTGTCTTTGCTGGTGAGCATTTACTGTACCTACAGTAGTTGGTTATAAAAGTAAACAGATCTGTAGATTATTTTCCCCATTCAATTTAAAGTAACATTTTAATCATTCTTTCTGTAGAGATTTTTGAGAGAAATGAGAAAGATGTGTTTCACTGGTAATGCTTTTATTTTTACAGAAATAAAGCTGTCTTGTTCCAGTGTCTTCATAGTCTCGTTAACATTCTCCCACCAAACTGTAAAATAAAATACCAAAGGTTAGAAAGCAAGGACATCCTTGCTAACCAGTTTGTACTGGCTTTGGAAAAGGAAATGGTCACCCTGAGAGAGTCATTCTCCGCTGCAGAAAGTGAACTTGGAGACAACTTCATATCAAGGTATGAAGCAGGAAAGATGGTGAACAGTGTCGCAGTGGCTTCTTTATTGGATAATAAGCAACCAGTGCAGCAATTCAGAAAGGAGCTTCAATGTGACCAGAAGCAAAGCACATTGGGTATGAACCAAACAGTGAGTGGTAACCTTTACAGAGGAATTGCTTTGAAAATGGCTGAGGCTCAGCTGAATTCTGATATGATTGCATGGAAACTGAACAACTCATAACTCTGTCTCCTTAACTTTATTTTGAATATTTTTATTAATGATTATATCAAGCACTATTTATATTTTATTTTTCCATTTGTAATTTCATCTTAAAAGATGGAGAATAAAACTACTTTTTTCTACCTGTTTGTTACTACTGTTTGTCAAATATTGCAACACTATTTTTGAAGGTGTCTAATTGTTTTGGAGACTGTAAGGGAGGGAGTTAACAGCAAGGTTCCATTGACGGTCTTGATATGGTTCAAGCAATTCCTAGAACACTTAGCATTTTGTCCTGTAGAATCATCAGGGTTTTCAGCTGGCCGAGTACTTTCAAAATAACATTCTAGGTTTGATTTCCCCCCACCCCCTCTCCCCCTGCCTTTAAATCACTTCACTGAGTTGGTGAGGAATTCGAACTCTTGTTCTTGTTTCTTGAAATAGTAAATCTAGTTTTACTTGTGTATACAAATGGCTCCAGAACACGATTTAGTTGGAGTGGACAGCTCAGAAATGCATATAGGATGCATCAAGGCAGAGGCAGTAAATATTAGTGACTAACTAATAAATGCAAAAAAATAAAGAGCCAGCTTATAGTCAAAATACAAAACAGATAATGGGACAATAAACCAAACTACAGAACAGTTCTCAGGACAGTGTTTTGCTTATGTAATGGTGGGGGAAAGGAAATGGAAATATGATTGTCAACTGAGGCAAAGTATGAATATGCACTATGTATTTAAGGTCATGTAAGTCAAACTCACCTCTGGGCTCCAGGCCAAATCTGGGCTGCAGAGAGGCATCCTAGCCCAGATATGTGAGGCTAGCAGCACAGAGCCACATTGCGGCAGCGCAGGTCCAGTAGCAGGTGGTATCGCGTAGCTCGAGCCAAATGATATCACAGAATCAGGACCCTCTGATGGCACAGGGCTGCATTCAGGTGGCAGTGGGGGGCTGCCACCGATGGCCATGTTTGGGGACCAGGGACCCCAAGTTGTGGCAAACCAAGTCCCCCGACTTTTGGTAGCCCACTGGACTACTGATGGGACAGATAGAACAGTTCCATAGCCTAGCTCCAGCCTGCAAGCCATATATATGACACCCCGGTTTCAGGTACTAGTTAGTATTCACCTTAATATCTGGTGATTAATTTATTTGATTCCAAATTATGTATATTGGCTGTGAGAAAAGATTGGAATCTGTTTTACATGTTGCATGAGTGCCCTTATGCCCCTGGATTGTTGATGCTTCTTTCCTGAAGACATATTGTGCCCATCTGAAGTACCTTATGCATAAGAAGTAATGGCAGAGAGATTACACTAATCTGCCTAATAGTTAACAATTAACTTTTCTGTTACCTCTCTTTGATCCAGGAGTAATATAGGAGAGCCTTTTACAAGTACAGGTGAAGGGTTTTGATCCTGGAGCAGGGGCAAGGCGTAGGGGGTGCACGTGGATGCACATGCACCCCCTGAGCGTGGCAGTGCACCCCCTACAAAAAGCTGCTTGACATCCCCCACCGCTGACTCCACCAGCAGCGTCTGTGGGCAGTCTGCAATCCCCACTGACTGCCACCAATGCTGCTGGCGGCGTCTGTGGGTGGTCGCTGACCTCTGGTTGGTGCTCACCACCCCCGGTGCCACCGACAGCACTGGCAGTGTCTGCGGGAGCTCCCGCTTACTGCCACCATGCTCCTGCCACTGTCACTGTGCCCCACCCCCAGCTGCCAGGGGCACGTGCCATTCATGTCCTGGAGTGATATAAGAGAGCCGTTTACAAGTACAGATGAAGGGTTTTTATCCTTGATACGTGTGTGTGTCTCTGTCTGTATTTTATCCGAAAAAGTATTTTCATCCTGTACCTAAGGCAATCTCCCCCATTCATCAGAAAACTAAAGCTCAGTATGCTGTCTGTTTCTACTTCTACTTTATTTCACCCTCATCTATAAAAGACTTAGTCTGCTGGTTGCCCATTTTCATGTGGTTTTATGCAAACCACAAAAAAATCAAGGGTCTGCAGTGATGGTCCAGCACTAGCAATGTAAAATCCTTTCACTTGACCTCTTGTAAGCTCCAAGAGATTTTTACAGTGCACATAGCAGTCTCAGTGACTTGTGTTAGATCAGGGGCGGGTAATTATTTCGGGCGGAGGGCCACTTACTGAGTTTTGGCAAGCCATTGAGGGCCACGTTACAGGCAGCCAGGGGCAGATTATATTAATTTTCTAAATTTTTAGGGGCTCCGCGGGTCAGACAGAATGGCCTCACAGGCCACATCCAGCCCACAGGCCGCGTTTTGCCCACTCCTGTGTCAGATTGACACAATATCCTGATGTTTCTATTGCTGGACAACTAGTTAATAACATGATTGATCCAGTCAGCATTTTCTGTTTAGACTCAATTTCCACTTTCAAAAGAGAACTTGGGGATTTCTAGTAATAGAATAGATATTTGCACAAGCAAAACATATATATATATACACACACACACACACATGCTTGGTAACTGGTATTTCAAGATGTGTTGTACAGATGTGTTCCAGCATCCACTTTTCCTCTCAGCTACTATGGACTCTTACATCATCAAGAGTGTACGCGAGCCTATACATGAGCATACAAACTGCTTCAACATGCTGGAATTCCAGCACATCGGAGTAGACATTAATCGAGTCTGCTAGAGCGTAGTACATACCACACTCCTGCATCTCATGTATTAGTGTCCCCACACTTAAAAATGGCAGTGGGGGCACTTGAACTAAGCATGTCAAATGAGCTTTAATTCAAACATCTCTGCCACCATTTTATAGCACAGGAACTCTGAAAGATGTGGCAGCACTTTAACTAGAGAGCCTCTGGCAGCCACTCCAATTAAAGCACCACCCCTCCCCCAAACCCAGAGCACATGTAAAAATCCCCCTAGAGTCTGGAAATGGTTGAGTATTGGTCAGAGCAGTCTCTGATCTTGGAGACATTAAGACATGCAGCAACCCCAAGTAAACACTGTTGACTAAAGTCTCTGGCTCAGTAGCATATGCACAAGAAGTGGAATATATATATGCACCTGAATGTGGACCTGCACATACCTGAAATGTACGCACAGGGTACATGTTTGCACCTGAAGTGGAATATATATATACACAATGTACTTTGAAGAACAGCTTTACTTACAGTAAATAATTTTTTTCTTAGCCTTTGCTCTGTGAATAGACTATCCACTGTTTTTTTGTTTTTGTTTCTATTCCCCCTTCCCCTTGCTACTGGAGCAGCCCAAATGGAGCAAAGCTAAAGATCAGGATTGCTTTCAGAATTCGAAGACTTGCTTAGAGTCCTGCCAGGAGAATTAGTAAAGTTTTTTAGCTACTTTTCTTGTGGTACGTGCATCTCTTCATACCTTCTAATAGGGGTGTGTGAAACCAGCTGTATTCGATTCGAATTCGATTTGGCCAAATCTGAAGATTCAATGCTGATTCGGAGAATCGGTAATTCAGCCATAGATACAGCTTTAAAAGTTTTTTTCTAAATACCTTGAGGTACGAAGCGCAGCTTGTAAACACTGCGATAGTGGGGCAGGTGAAGTCCCACAGGAGCGCAAGGGTGGGGGCCTGCATGCTCAGCAGTGAACATGGAAGTAGACCGGAAGTTTTTCCGGTCTACTTACAGGTCCACTGCCAAGTGCATGGGGACCTCTCCCCACAACCCTCTGGCTCAGTGATCAGCACGGGGGGACCCTGGGTGCCCCCCCAGACCTAGAATGAACCAGTTGCTGAGCTAGGGGGTGAGGGGGGAGTCCCCTGCACACTCCCCAGCAGACCCAGAAGTAGACTGGAAGTGCTTCTGGTCCACTTCTGGGTCTGCTGCCGAACACACTGGGGACCTTCCCTCCCCCCCCCGGCATTGTGCTCCCGTGGGATGCTCCATCCGCCCTATCATTTCAGCATTCACAAGCTGCCTGGTACCTTGAAGTATGTAGAAAAACTATTTAAAGCTCTCTCTATGTCCAAATCATCAAATGTCTTTGAATCAATTCAGAGGGTTCCGCTTCGATTTGAAGAGATTAAAGGGTCCCCTGATTCAGTTCAGAATCAGAGATTCAGTTGCCGAATCCACCTGAATCTCTGTCAGATTGAATCAGCTATTGAAGCTTTGCACAGCCCTACCTTCTAAGCACTTCTACAAGAGCAGGTCACTCCTTTAGCTCTCAAAACTCAATAAGCAAGATCATCTTTGCCAGCAGGATTTTTGGGGAGTAAGTTCAAACTGCATCCTTCCCACTGCCTGGATCACTCTTGTTGACCTGTTAATGGGAAATCCTTAGGATATGATGATCATCCTAGGTTCTTAGGAGAGTAAATCTATTCACTTCATCAGAAGGATGCCAAAGTTTCAACTTTGTATTTACAGGAAAAAGAAGATTGAAAGCAGTCCATGCTTCCTTTAATGGTAAGAGGCTGAGCTGGTCAATAGAGATGAAATTCAGGATGACATCTACTTCCACTCACTGCAGTCTCCCCAGTATGGACCTGGCAGTAGTAAATTTGCATGCTCTTAATAACACAATTGCCATTTCTATTGTCCATTTAATGGTGTTTGTGAAGATTTTAATAGTGATTGCTATGTTCAGAAATCTCTTGCAACCAAGGTTTCAGAGAGATCTGCCTCACCCAAGTTTTAATTAATCAGCATTTTTGTGGCAAGCCTCTGTAATATTTTCAACTAGCTTATACCAGAGCTGCTTAACAATATGCTTCTTCATATAACCTTTTCCCAATGAAACAGCAACAAAAATTAAAGATCAACATTATCATAAAGCAGAGCTTCAAATATTTCTAAACAATCTAGTAACTAAACCAACTAACGGTATTCAGTTTACCCCTGGTGTGCCCCATACTGCTTGGAAACCACCATCAGGTAGCAGCAAGCCCACTAGATTTGACTGTTCCATGTTCTCAGGTCCATCTCTGAACCTTCTATGGTGGTTGCCTGTCTGGGGTCAGTTGAGTGCCCCTTGTACAACTGCTTTGTCTGATTTGGAAATGGTGTTGCTAATGTGTCTAATGGTAACAATGGTGAACCACTTTTTGTGATACCATTGCTCTTCATGATCTTTGGCTCCCATGTAGAGTACCACTTTCACAATGTGAAGGCTACTCCTGAAACCACAAGGAGTTCTTGTTTTGCCTTTCTTGCCTCCTTTACATCTGAAAGTCCCCAACATCATTTCTTGGAACAGTTAATTGAACAATGTCAGCAGGTGATAATCCATGCTCCATTGGTACCATTCTGTAGCAGTACTAAGTATACACCAGAGACTTATTCTCTGCATGCAGTGTTTGCAGGTGTTTTTATTTTGACACAGTTTTCAACAAACTCATTAGATTTGGGTTAATGAGAAGTAGCAGCTGTATCAAATCCTGTACTTTACTTGAATTCATGCCCACTAAAATGTGATTCACAGGCACACATAACTGTCATGTATACAATGTCTAGCAAGTATAATTCAATATGTTATCATGTCCAGCATTAGTATTTTCTTGTAAGATATATTGGGAAATTATTAATCTAGGACAGGTGCTCTGTGTGTTTTCCAGGCCAGTGTAAACAAATCTATGCCTACTTTGCTCCTGGTACTATTATTTTTTTTCTGACACCAATATGAACTTGGTGTCTATTTTTGGTACATGACAAGCATTAGCTTCTTCAATGTTGTTCATTTGAAATCCATATAAAACATGGATCTCAAATAAAATATGACCCTTGTCTTAGACTTCTCATTTACTTCATGTATCATTTTTTGCACTTTTCTGTATCGTTCTAGGAGCTGTTGTTTTTAATACCATTTAAACATAGCCACACCTAGGTACTGAGGGCTAACCTTTAAATTGAGCAGAGGGCTGGAAATACTGTCTTGGCCACCCTGTGCTAAAAGTTTTGTTTCCTTTCTATTGAGTCTCATCCTCAGCAGTAGTTCTGGCAAACGCCAGTATTGTTGTAGATCAGAAAGATAGAATTTTTTTTTATGGGATTGCCACACACACATAATTTAGTTCTAGATTTTGCTTCATTGCACTTCTGTCAAATTCTCTAAAGTCTGCAGCCGCTCCAGCTTTCCCAGGTTTGTTTTCAGTTTGTAAATTATATATTTGGAGCTGGGAAAGAAAATTGTCTTCTGGGAAAGTTTTCAGATTCCCTTAGATCAGTGCTTTGTAACCTTTTTTCTACCTCAAGCTGGAACAGCCTGATCTGGTTGCTTTTGGGAGGGGGGTGGGGGGGCAGGGAAGAATGGAGAGAGGGTGGCCCAGTTCTGCAGGACTTTGGGAATTTGGCAGTGAGGGAGGGGTGGCAATATTACTTGCCACTGCTATCCCGCTATCATATTTCCTGATGTGTAGGGAGACCCTTTGCCCCATCCCATAACTCCACAGGCCAAAGGTTGAGCACCCCTACTTTAGATAATGTCAACAAATGGCTTTAAGTAATACAGGTCTACCTTAAGTAGAAGCATGGACTTTTTACAGCTATAGATAAAGACAGGGTCTCCTTTTATATTTGAGCTTATTGGCAATCCATATTTACCCCATAAGCTCAGTTCATGTTCTGTCCTTGTGGTGCTAAATGTTAAAGTGACTTTAATTCTGCACCTCTTATTTTCAATTGCTTATATTCAAATGCCACTATTGTTTCTGGTACCATATTAACTTGTGCACCTATGTTTAAAACTAACAAGCATTTGCTTTCAGACTGATAGTGTGTTCATCCTCTGTTGTAACTTTGTTGCTCCTATCAAAAATTGACTTGAGTGAGTGGTGATGTTTTTTGTCCATGCTATACTGGAATTTGCAAACTCTTACAAGGTGATATAATTCATTGCAATTCTTGCATTTTTTCAGTTGTCAGGCACTGCTTTTTCCTGTGGCATGTTGTTACAATGTATACAGGTCCATATGCTTCTGTTTTTTTCAAGATTGGCTCTTCAGTCTTAGTCACAAACCATTCAATATTTTCACCTTTTTATACATATGACTGAAGCCAATGGAGAGCCAAGATATGTATGACCAAAGATGGTGGAGAGCCAGGATCCACAACAGCAGCCCTGTTTAGATGGGGCAAGTGAGGGAAGAAGATACTGTGTTAAAAAATGTTTCATTTTTTACATGCAGTGCAGCTCTTTTCTGAATTATAGTTTCATAGCTGACCTTGTCTGCCTGAGTTAATGGAAAACTGTAATAAAAAATACCCCAAGACAAATGAGTCAAAACCCCAAGGTACTTTAGAATCTGCTATTGTCAGAAATAGTCATTTTTTGTCTCTGCTGGCACCTACTGCTTGCTCTTAGGGTAAGGGTATAGAAAAGGCTTATCCAACATACGGCCCACGGGCTGCCATGCGGCCCACCAAGCCATTTTCTGTGGCCTGCGATGCTGCAATGGGAAACAAAAGTAAACACAGTTTACTTTCGTTCCCACCCCTTGTCTCTCCCCCGGCCCCTCAGCAACTTCCTAATGGCTGCTGAAGGGCTGGGGAAGGGACAAGGTTCCCACATGCAGTGCATCAGCTTGACGTTGCCAACACGGTGTGTGTGGGAAAAGGAGAGCTGTGTGCCGCTCATGACGGGATGAGCCCAGCTGGAGGAGCAGGAGCTCAGCTGCACTTTCCCCCTACCTGTGCTGGTCAGTCCCAAGCAGCACACGGCTCTGCCACCACCTCTGCTGACTGGTGCCGACCCAGGTGGGTCCGTCCCATCTGGAGCAGCATGCAGCTGAAGCCGGATTCCCACGTGCTGCTGGGGCCAGGAGGAGCCCAGCCAGGTCGGCACTGGGCAGCAGAAGCAGCGGCAGAGCCATGTGCTGCTCGGGACTGACCGGGGCAGGCAGAGGGGAAATGCAGCTGATCCCCTGCCGCTCCGGTCGGGCTCATCCCATCCTGAGCGGCACACAGCTCCGCTGCCGCTTCTGCTGGCTGGTGCAGACCCTGCTGGGCTCCTCCCGTCCCCAGCCACACATGGGAACCCAGCTTCAGCCGCATACTGCTCCAGATGGGATAGACCCAGTCGGGTCAGCACCATCCAGGAAAAGCGGCATGCAGCTGAAGCTGGCTTCCCACATGCTAATGGGGATGGGAGGAGCACGGCCGGGTCAGCACCGGCCAACAGAAGTGGTGGCGGAGCCACGTGCCGCTCAGGACGGGATGAGCCCGGCCAGAGTGGCAGAGGCTCAGCTGCATTTTCCCCCTGCCTGCGCCCATCAGTCCTGAGTGACACACAGCTCCACTGCCGCTTCTGGCCAGTGCTGACCCGGCTGGACTCCTCCCATGCCCAGTAGCACATTGGAAGCCAGCTTCAGCTGCGCGCTGCTCCAGATAGGACAGACCCACCTGGGTCAGCATCAGCCAGCAGAAGTGGCGGCGGAGCAGTGTGCTGCTTGGGAGTGACCAGCGCAGGTAGGGGGAAAGTGCAGCTGAGCCCCTGCTGCTCTGGCTGGGCTCATCCTGAGGTTCGTTTCATGTTTGTAAAATGCTTGGAGAGCCCCACATAGATGAACTATTTATTAGGGGGAGATCATGTCAGACCAACCTGATCGCCTTTTATGATCAGGTCACAAAGGCCATGGACGCAGGTGTCGCGGTGGATGTAGTCTTTCTGGACTTCAGCAAGGCCTTTGACACCGTCTCTCACCCCATCCTAATTAATAAACTAGGCGACTGTGGCATAGATGCCTACACAGTCAGATGGATTGCAGATTGGCTGAAGGGTCGCACTCAGAGGGTGGTGGTGGATGGATCATACTCGACTTGAGGGGAGGTGGGTAGTGGAGTCCCCCAGGGCTCGGTCCTGGGGCCTGCGCTGTTCAATTTCTTCATCAGCGATCTTGATGTTGGGGTGGAAAGCAACCTGTTTAAATTCGCTGATGACACCAAAATTTGGGGGGAGGTGAGCACGCTAGCAGGGAGAGAGAGATTGCGGAAGGATCTGGATAGGTTACAGGGGTGGGCAAACAGGAACAGGATGTGTTTCAATACGGACAAGTGCAGGGTGCTGCACTTGGGTAGTAGGAACCAGCAGCACACTTATACGATGGGGAACTCCCTACTTGAGAGCACGGAGGCGGAAAGGGATCTTGGTGTCATTATTGACTCCAAGATGAACATGGGCCGACAATGCGAGGTCATGGTTGGCAGGGCTAACCGGACCTTGTCGTGCATCCACAGGTGCATCTCGAGTAGAGCCAGGGAGGTGATCCTCCCCCTCTATGCGACGCTGGTCAGGCCGCAGCTGGAGTATTGTGTCCAGTTCTGTGCGCCCCATTTCAGGAGGGATGTGGACAACATGGAGAGGGTCCAGAGGAGGGCCACCCGCATGATCCGGGGACAACAGGGCAGACCCTACAGTGAGAGACTGCGGGACCTGAACCTATTCAGCCTCCACAAGAGAAGGCTGAGGGGGGACCTGGTGACCGTCTATAAACTCACTAGGGGGAACCAGAAGGGTTTGGGGGAGACGCTGTTTCCCCTAGCCCCCGCTGGCATAACAAGGAGTAATGGGCACAAGTTGATGGAGAGGAGGTACAGATTGGACATCCGAAAAAACTACTTCACAGTCAGGGCGGCTAGGAGCTGGAACCAACTTCCAAGGGAGGTGGTGCTGGCCCCTACCCTGGGGATCTTTAAGAAGAGGCTGGATACCTACCTGGCTGGACTCATTTGAGTCCCGTTTTTGTTTTTAGGGTTTTTTGTTGTTCTCCCGCCCTGGCGGGGGGTCAGGCTAGAAGATCTATTAGGTCCCTTCCGACCCTAAAACTATGAAACTATGAAAATATGCCTATCTACCCCTTTTTGTAAATCTCAGCCATAGTTTGGAAGCTCAGCCAAAGAACATAAGAGCATAAAAAGTGCCATGCTTGGTCAACCCCATGGTCCATCTACCTCAGTATCCTGTCCCAAACAGTGGCAGAGGTAGATGCTATAGAGGGAGAGTTTTGAACTGGTTATTTAGACCCATTTCATTGTCACTTCCTGCAACTTCATTGGTGTCAAAGGTCACGTGACATCACTTCCTGATGTGATACCACTTCCTGTGAAGTCTTTGAATATGGCTCGCCGGCCCACTGGGTGATAAACAATTCATGATCCGGCCCGACATTCAGAAAGGTTGGACACCCCTGGTATAGATATACTTGAATATAGCTAAAGGATACCAGTGTAAGATGTTGTGATGCAACTGTTATTTGCATGTTCTTGTAGTGATATAAATGTAGCAAAACCATTGCAACTTTTACCATCCATGATTTAAAATGTAGCAATATAACTAACTTGTAATGCTGCAGAAGTATACAAATGTAACAGGTAGTAACAGCTGACGTGCAACCCCCAGCAGCAGCAATTTCTTCCCCTTTTAATGCAGTTAGGTTATAGATAGATGTAATCTAACTGCTATTTTTAAGCCTTATCCAGCTATTCTTCATGTTTCCAGACAGCTTCAGTTTCAGGGCTATTAACACTCTTCCACTCCCCATCCCCACCTTCTCCCTACCTCCACACACCTCCCTTCCAGTTAGCCTTGGACTCATGTGATGATTAGTAATAGCAGGGAGCCAAGGGGTTCGACATAAGTTTCCTTCATTCAGTGTCTCTCAAGTGTTGGATACCATGAGCATCTTAATGATATAACAGTCGTTCTAACTGGCTTCTGCTAGAGCCTCTTAAAGTTGAATGCCCCCACAATGATAACCAAAGAACCTACAGACTAATAGGATGGTTGAATGAGAGTACATGATGGTTTGACCACTGGACTGTGACTGAAAACACACTTGAGTTCTCACATCAGCAGTACCACTGACTCGCTCCATAACCTTAGGCAAATAACTTCTCTTTCAGTGCCTTCATCAATAAATAGGAATAAAACCTATCTACTTAACAGCAATATTAAAATTAATGATAGGACAGTGCTTTAAGAGTGCAGAGCACTGAAAGTGTTAGTAACTGTGAATGCAGAGTTTTTAATCCTTTTCAGCTGCACAGCAAAAAACCATGCACTGTTTTTTTGAGAAGCCATAGGGCATACTTTTCTAAATAGATAACATTCCAGTAATACAATTAGTTTTATAATATAAGTACCTGGTCAAAATTAATAGCTGTTCCTCCTAGGCCTCCTGCCTCCTTTATTCATGTTATATAGGGCCTTATTTTCAGTAAGTAATACCATTGACTGTGACATGACTAATTATAAAATAAAGTTCTGTTTAACATCAGCAAGATCAGGAAATAGTAGCTCACAATGAACTATCTGGTACAGATTTTCTCTGTGACAGCCTAGGCCAAGGGTGTTCAACCCCAGCCTGTGGACCAGATCCAGCCTGCTATCATAGTTTCATAGTAGCTGGGGTCAGGAGGGACCTAAACAGATCATCTAGCCTGCCACAGGCAGGAATGAATGCTGGGTTCACAAGACCCCAGACAGGTGATCATCCAACTTCCTTTTGAATTTTTCACATCATCCAGCTTCTGGGACTCCATATGGCTCCAGAAATTTGCAGCAAGGGAGCAGGGACACCACTCCCCGGCTGCCAGATTTCCAGATCCACGGACAGCCCCAGACTCTGTATGCTCAGACCATCAGAAGAGCTCTTCCAAAGCTGCTAAAAACTGATCTGATGCATTTTAAGACAGCTTCTTGATGTTATATGTTAATTAATCTAAAGCAATTGGGTCTGCCTCTACAGAAAAAAAATCAGTCTGTATTCTGGTCCCTTAACTAGGTAAGCAGGGTAGTTTAAATGGGGAGAAACTGCTGATGAGGGGAGGGGAGGGGAATGGGGGGGGAGGGGGAGACCCCTTATTCTCTTAGAGCTTTTTTTGTCATTCATTACTAATGGAGAAAAAAAAAACAGTGAATGGTAGATATAAGGGGAAAAAGATGAGCAGAATTTTAATTATTATAATAGAATATTTAGTACAGTAGCACACTCCTACCAAAGGATGCCTTTACAGAGACATGAAAATTTGCTTTGAACCATATCTGGACAATATTTGCATACACATTTTCTTCAGTTCCTCCAAATAGTTCCCCAGATGCTTAACATGCTAACTGATGCAGGTTTTAAATGTCTTGCCTGCAGCCGCTTTGAGGCTCTAAGGTGGAATTAGATGAACCGGGTACAACTGATATGTTTATTCCATTTGCTTGAGATCTATCTTTAGAGTTCAGAATGTCCATTTATGCTGTAAGTTTCCACAAAAAGTTAGAAAATATGAAAACTATTTCCCCTAATAATTATAGAAAGAGGAGCCTGCCTTGAGAGAGTGCTGAATTTATAAGTATAATCTTATCCTTACAACAGCAGCTGTGTGAGTTTTGTCTAAATAAGGGAATAAGTTCCCAAACCCAGCTTTTGGAGGTTATGGCAGCTGAAACAGCCATCTCCAGGCTTGTTTTCTCTATCATTCTAATTCATCTTGGCAACTCATGGTATTCAGACAGTTTGTGCCTACCAATATAATACTACAAAGGCTGATGTCCACATTTCTGTGGTCACTTACCTTTATACTGTTCCAGTCACTTCTTCTGAAGAAACTCTGAAGCGGCCGAGAGCTTGGAATCTTGTGATTTCTGCAAGCAGGTCTGAGATACTCAGTTATAAAGCCATTTCATGGCAACAGCAGTCCCAGCATTGGAGACCTACCAGCATGGGCGACTGATGCTTCCAAGGCTCTGTGGGGGGCACCAGTGGCCAATTGCTCACCAGGAGGGGTCCCCAACAGCCAGTCAACAATGACAGTCCCTCTGTGGCTGATTGCCGACCCCAGAAGTACTGGTGGCAAACCTGAAGTGCCACCGGCGCTTCTTAGGGGGGGCACTGACTGGCGTTCCCCACTCCCTGGCCATCAAGGGCCAATTTCAGGGGGGCACATCCCCCCCCCCCCCCCTCTCCGCCCCCCACG
>NW_005842376.1:1419027-1456616 GCF_000455745.1 Alligator sinensis
CCTGCCCTACAGGTCGCCTATGCTTACCAGTGCCAGGAAAGGCCTGATCAAATGAAGTTTTGGATCTCTGTGATGGTAAAATTATGCCCAGAGTCATTTTGAACTCAGTGGGTGCACTCTGATGAGTGGGAACTTGCATTTCCCTAGGGAATGCCCATGCCACACGTGCTCTGGTGCACAACAGGTTACCCCAGGTGGGATAGGGGAGACTACAGTCAGCAACTGTGCTGGCCCCAGCAGCCTTAACTTGGGACCTGGAGGCCTCTTAGAGCTGCAGCCATGTGCTCCTGCAGCTGGAAGCCTGGCTAGCAGCCAGAGCATGACTGGCTGGCCAGGCTCCAGTTTTGGGTGGCTCACACTACTGCCACATGTGGCACCATGCTTTTGATTTGAATGGGATTTTTTGATCCCAGATCTCCCAGAGCCAACCCCTCCCCCCCCCCCCTTGCACTGCAAGTGCAGGTTTTTGCAGTGCCACATACTACATACCCACACTCATCTGGACACACCCAGCGTAAGCAATTCTTTACATTGGCTTCACAATCTCCTCTCCATTTTTGAACTGATGGGTATGAATTCTTTTGAGCAACTGTCCAGGTATGAATGACTTTTCCCCCTACAGAAAATACTGGTTGGCATGTTGTCTAGACGTATAACTTGCAGCCTATGTCTTGCTGTGACTAATAGGGCTGTGAGAAATTTTGCCACCAGTTTTGTTTTGGCACTGTTTTGACCTGTTTTGAGGTCAAAACAGCAAAATCAAAATGAAACAGATATGGTCAAAACAGCTTTGAAACAAAATGAGGCAAGTCGAAATGTTTCGCCGTTTCACACTGTTTCGATGTTTCGCCCATAGGCTATAACGGGGAAGGACAAAACAACAAACCAGCCTACAACTGTGCCATTTCTGGCCTGATTTGGATGAAACTTGCAGAAATGGTAGCCCCTTCTCAGGGCATAAATCAGGTCATGTTTCAAGAAGATAGATGCAGGGGGTTCAGAGAAACTGCACCCCAAATTCTGAGAGCCAAACTTGTGTCATGTGCATGTGTTAAGCCACAGCAGGGTCCAAACTACAGAGATGCTAGCCCCTGCTGACGCCACAAACCCTGCCATGTTTCAAGGTGGTAGGTGCAGTGGGTTTGGAGAAACTGCACCCTAAACTCCTGAAAGAAAAACTCATGTCACGTGTATGCGGTAAGCTACAGCAGGGTAAAAACTGCAGGCATGCTAGGCCCTGTGGAGGCCACAGAGCCTGCCACATTTCAAGGAGATAGGTGCAGGGAGTTTGGGGAAACTGTACTTCAAAATCCTGAAAGCAAAACTCATGTCACGTGTATGTGTTAAGACACAGCAGAGTCAAAATTACAGGCATGCTAGCCCCTGCTGAGGCCACGAAGCCAGCCACATTTCAAGGAGATAAGTATAGGGGTTGGGGGGAAACTGCACCTGAAGCTGCAGACAAGTAAACTCATGACATGGGTGAAACTGTGTGTTAAGGCGCAGCAGGGTGAAAGCTGCAGGGGTAGTGGCCTCTGCTGCGGCCACAAAGCCTGCCAGCTGTTAAGGAGATCGATGCAGGGGGGTTCTGGGGCCCTGCACCCTGAGCTGCTGACAGGCAAAACTCGTGACATGGGTGCTTGTGCAACTGACTGTCTCTGTCTTGGGGCAGTTGATAGTCTGTATTGATTATTTCCTCTCCTTAGTCCTGGTTTTGTAGGTGTTAATCCATGCTCATTAAGTCATTATGTAGTAGCTAGGTACTGTGTATTGAGCTGGTCCCTGAGTGAATCATGATTAATTGGTAACTGGTAACACAGTAGCTTAGCAGCCAGGCCTGCAGTAGTCCCCCACCCACCCCAGTGCGCCAAGACGGACACAGTTGCACAAGCACCCATGTCACGAGTTTTGCTTGTCTGCAGTTTGAGGTGCAGTTTTCCCCAAACCCCTGCACTTAATCTCCTTGTAACTTGGCAGGCTTTGTGGCCTCAGCAGGGGCCACCACCCCTGCGGTTTTCATCCTGCTGCACCTTAACACACACAGGGTCATCTATACCATGAGTTTTGCCTGGCAGAAGCTTGAGGTGCAGTTCCCCCCAAACCCCTACACCTATCACCTTGAAAATTGGTAGGTTTTGTGGCCTCATCAGGGGCTACCATCCTTCTCATTTTGACCCTGCTGTGGCTTAATACATACACGTGATATGAGTTTTGCTTTCAAGATTTTGGGGTGCGGTTTTCCCAACCTCCCTGCACTGATCTTTCTGAAACTTGGCAGACTTTGTGGCCTCAGCAGGGGCTAGCATGCCTGAAGTTTTGACCCCACTGTGGCTTAACACATACACGTGATGTAAGTTTTGTTCTCAAAATTTTGGGTTGTATTTTCTCTGAACTCCCTGCATCTATTTTCTTGAAACATGGCATGCATCATGCCCTCAGAAGGGGCTATCATTTCTGCAAGTTTCATCCAAATCTGGCCATAAATAACAAAGTTATAGCCAATTTGACCTTCCCCATTATACCCTATGGGTGAAACGTTGAAACAGAGTCAAAATGGCAAAACGTTTCGACGGAATGAAACAGAAGAGCTGTTTCAACTCAAAAGAAAAGTCTAAATGAAACACTGTTCTGCCAAAATGTCAAAACGCTGGTTGAAACAAAACATTGCCCTTTTGCACAGCCCTAGTGACTAAGACCAGCCAAAGGTGAATCGGATAGAGCCTTCTGCAGGAATTATGACCTTCCATGTATTGATAGCATTGAAGTGATGTACCCACAGTGCATGGGTGACTGGTGTCACCTTAGTCAAGGAGGGCACATGACCCTCCCCAGCGACCAGTCGGCAACTGGCGGGGGGTCCCCCCCGTGGCCAATCTTGCCGACTGGGTGGTGGTCCCCTGCAGCAAAGCTAACAGACTGGGAAGCAGTCATGGTGCTATGTCTGGCATTCCCACTCCCCAGCTGGCACTTGCATGGGGGGCAACAGCATTCCCTCCTGCCCCACCTGCCCATCGCCTAAGTGGGGAGTGTTGCCAGTCAGGAGGTGCATGTGCACCTCCATACACCCCCTACGCATCGCCACGGCCACAATGGTTCAGGAATTATGTGAAAGTCAAGAATTCTTTTTGGTTGATATCTTCTATCAGACCAACTGCATGCTTCAAATACAGTTAGATGAGCTTTTAAATAAAAAGCATTCAGACCTAATTTGAGGAATGCCTTGCATTTGAAAGCTTATCTAACTTTATTCCAACCATGCAGTTGGTCCAATAAAAAATCTTTGCCTTTTGAGCTTTCATGTACTTATTTTTGTCCTTTTGAGTACTTGGTCAGTTTGAAGGAAAATACATCTAAACTACCTTCAGAGCTTCTGCTCCAAGTAATTTATTCTGTTAAAGCAGTGGTTTTCAACCTTTTTACATTTGCGGGTCCCTAAAAATTTTTGAATGGAGGTGCAGACACCTTTGAATTTAAGTGTGGGTATTCACATACTTTTGATTGATCATAGTTGTCATTACAGGTTGAAAACCACTGCCGTGAGATTAATAGCGACCAATGGATTGCCACGCTGCCTTAATGAAGCCTCAACACTGAACCATCAATCTCAGCTATAATTTTCTGTTTCCCCAAACAGCCTATGACTATGTGAAGAATTTGTCTATGCACAACTTCAACTTAAAAATTCCAGCTCAACTTTAAGAATGGTCTGTATCCTTGTATTTTACAACTGTCTTTTACAGATTTCTACCCAATGTGATCTGTGCTAACATACATGGGAATGGGACCAGCATATTTATTCAGAAATAGGTTGATAATTTGAGAAATAGCACCTGAACAGATCTTGCTGTGGGGGTGGGAGAAAGAACTGCCTCCTAATTAAAACCAGATTTTTTTCGGTTTCTTTTTTTCTTCCTTTCACAAAAACAAAACATTGTTTCAAAGTTTTGTTTCATTCCAAAGTGGAACAAAAATGAGACCTTCTTAAAACTTTGAGAAAAATATGCCCATGCAAAAAATACCCCAAACCAGGGAATTCAAGTGCGATATAGAAAACGTAGATTTGGGTGCTTGAGTCAGGAACTTGAACCTCAGTCTCCCACATCCCAAACAAAAGCCCTAATCCAAGATGCTGTGTGAGTGCATTACAAGCATGTTAAATGAATTTTACAAAATGTTTTTTTTTATTTGTTGAAGAAGAAGGTTTCATTGAAAATAATTATGACCCTCTCCATGGAATGTCTCCCTGGCTGTCTATGGCTGGAAGTAACACAATTCCTAGACTAAGACTACTCAGCTAGGAAGGAAAGCTGGTACACATACTGTTATTCTGTAATTTGTTTACTAGATGTTCCTAGGAGCCTAAAAGTTTGTCTGCCATCTCTACTTGGTTTGCTGGCATCTTAATAAGTGCTGTAACCTAGTGTAAATTGAGGCTTGACTCAGTAAATCAAGAATCACTTAGACATGGGAAATGATTTGTCACTTATCCTCTCATCCCATGGTGGTTCAACTTCAGAGGCATATAAGGATTTTACCCACGTGATCTGGTTACAGATTGCCCAAAGTGCACCTTATACTGGGGAAGGGATGGAGAGAAACCCTTTCCCAGCTTTCAGTCTCTCAGACCTCTTTCCCTGACAGAGCAAGAGTACATGGTAGATGAACAGAAGGCCTCATTCCCATCTACAGCAGCCTAAAATTTGGGCCCAATCCCCTTCCTCTCCAGCCCAACTCTTCTCTTCTCCTGGTAGAGTGACAAAGCTTGGGCTGAAAACCAGACAGGTGTAATTACCATTACACTGAAACCTGAAGCAGGGTTTGAGCAAGCAGACAGACTTCTCTGCATGCCCAGACATCTTCCAGGATGGAGAGGGATGAATGTTGAGCTTGAAAGAGGAATGTGAGAACTTCTGTGTTGGAAAGAAGCCCAGCAATCCATTCCTGAGGGAGGAAGGAGGAAAGAGACAGATCAGTAGAAATGCCATGTAAAGGCATTATGACCAGCAAGGAGTTATAGCTAGGCAACCTGATGCACTTAAGAGTTGCTGATTATGCAGATATAAATCGTTCAGCTACTGTTATAAAATCCACATTATTAATCTTTAACAATGGGATAGGGATGTTTTGGTTTTCAATTCACTGAAACAGCAGATATTCATGTCTGCTAATTCCAGGGTCCCACACAAGATGAACCTATTATTGCACATCACTTGGCAAATGTTGCATTCTTCTTTTGATGCGTTTCATTCAGGTACTTCAGTGAAGAAAAGAAAAATGGCATTTTTTGTGAGAAGCAAGGGTTTTTTGGTGATATCTTTCACTGGACCAACTGTATTGCTGGGAGAGATGTTGGACAAGCTTTCAAACACAACGTGTCTAGTTCATGTCAAATTGTTGGCTAGAGAAAGAACATACATACACTTCAAATCTTGTTTGAATGTTTCAATGAATTGGTTCATAAAGCCAAATATCTATCATTCTATCAAAATAAATTCTTATTTTATATCCTTTGTGTGACCATGTAATTTACTGTGAATGCCAAATTAAAGAAATCTCCAATCCAAAAAGAAATTGGCACTAGTTTTGCTAAGTTCAAAAAAATTTTGGATGCCTTTTTAATTTACAACCAGTTATTTTAAACTGTATCTTTATTGTTAGCCAGCCTGGTAATATGTTAGTAACGTCCGCTGGCAACAACAGAAAGAACCTAAGTTTACTGTAGTATCTCTTACACCTGTATATCTTTTCTGTTGGGTTTATCTTTAGAGAATCCTTTGATCCAGGGGTGACCAAGATATGGTCTGCTCATCCTGCCACCAAATTTCTGGATATAAGGGGAGCCCCACAATCCAGATAACATGGATATGCTTGCTGGCTTGGGCCTGTGGACCAACCCTAGGTGTCAGATCCAGCTAACAGACTAGCCCTGTACCACTCATCCAGCCTGTATGGCTGGACAAATTGGTATCACTGTTTTGAACTATCCTAAAGAAACTTCTTATTAATTCTGGAAACGAGTGGAAAATCTTGGAAGAAAAATATCTCGCTGAAGAAGTGTGGATTCAGTGGATTCATAAAACCTAGTTTATTTTAGCTGTGGATAAATCGGTTTCACTGATTTCATAGATTTTTAAGGTCAGGAGGGACCTTGCTAGGTCATCAAGTCCGACCCCCTACCCTGGGCAGAAAAAAGCACTGGGGTCAGATTTTTTTTTCCAAAACAAATTCCAAATCCAAGAGTCAGTCCAGAACCATAATTGGCCCTATTACTAGCAAACATCCTCCACCCCTGTCTGGGGTTTCAGATGTTTCCAAAACCTTTGACAGGCATCCTACTTGCAGGCCCAAGCCAGGAGACTCAGGGTTCGGATGCCCGCAAGTTTTGCTTGTCCTCAGCCTTAAGGCCCCAGGGGGAAGCCGGGTGGGGGATCTCCCATTTCCATAAAGTGGGCTTAAAGCCAAGACCTTCCCACTCCAGCAGCTAAGTGGAAGGTTTACTATACATTATCTTGGCAGGTACTATCCCTGTGCCAGGAGAACAGTCTCCCCCAGTGCAGCTAGGAAGACTGCCTTTGTGGTCATGGTGTTTCCCTTGCCACAGGTAAGCATAGACTATACCCCCAGCCAGGTGCTTGTCCAGTCTCCTCAAAGATCTGCAGGGTAGGGGAGAGCACCACCTCCCTTGAAAGCCCATTTCAGATTCTGGTAACTGTTACCATAAAGAAGTTCTTCCTGATGTCCAATCTAAATTTGATCTGTCTCAGTTTGTGGCCGTTAATTTGTCTCATAAGCGAAAAGAAAAGTCTCGTGAGCTCAAAAAGCTGCTGTAAACATTTTGAGTGTATAAAATGTACATTTAATTTTGCAAACTAGTATGAAATCAGAAGAGCAGCATTTGCATTATAGATATATTCAGGAATCCAAACTTTAACTGACTAGAGGCAGCAGCAAGTTGTCATAATAGATTATTTTTCATATTGTCAGAATTTCGATTTCTTAGGTTGTCAGAACTTTTTACATAATTTGACAGCTTTTAATGGTGTAAATCTAACCTACAGATGCACTTGAACTGTAGGCAGCTCATTCCACAACGGTGGAAAACTCATGGACCTTGACTGCCACCTCCTCTACTTTTATGCATCATCTCAGGCAATTGCTATCCCCTATTTCCCCTGCCAGCTCACTTGAACTTGGCTTTATTTTTATATCCATCCCTAAGACATTTAGTTATAGTTGCACCTCAGCCCCTCTTGATACCTATTCCACTTTAAAACCAACTCCCTGGGAGGGCAATGTCATTCAGGCAGGGCTGAGAGGGTCAATTGACTTCATGGCTCATTGCCATTTTCCTGATTCCTGTTAGTGTTAATCTCCCTCCATTCCACAAGTGTTAATGACTTTCTATCCTTTCTAATGGTCTTGATATTCCACTATCCTTCTTTCTGCAATTTAGCTGTCTGTTAGCCATTCCTGACAATGTCTCTCTTCTATTTCATAGTCCTGCAGACTGTTTTTTAGCTCTAGATAAAAATCTCAACCCTGATGTGGTAATATTAACTCAGGTGTAGAAATGACTGACAGTGAAGGATTGGAGGCACTGTCAAGATGCTCAAGGAAGCTAGATTTTGTTTTATGAATGTGAATAATAGTTGTACATTTAACTACAATGGCTACAAAACTAATAATATAATATCTTTTGTCTGTTTTGACTATTTTTTTGTTTAGGTTATTGTGTTGTTTTTCTTTAATTTAATATATAACATGGCAAATTAGTGAACATTCCAATAGTTATGTTTGCTTTTCCTTTAATCATAAACTGAATAATATATTGCTAGCCTCCCAACATAGTACTAAATCTTCTAGTTTCTCCTTAACTGGAGAAAAATGTGTTGTGTGATATGTGGTATTATGCTGCACCGTCTGCATCCCCCTTTTCAAAATCCTGCATCTGCCCAGGGATGCATATATGTGCAATGCAAGTCTTAATGTCTTGTAGATACTTGAACATGATTATCCTTGATGTTTTTTTTATTTGCTAATAATGCATTATATCAATTTTTTCTTCCAGTGAAATTGCTGCTACTTTTTAGAAGACAGCAATATCAAATATTCTGGCAACAAATATAATTTCAATTCTTGAACAAGTTTTAGGAAATAATTAGATTTTATTCCATTTAGAATCTAATGCAGTCCATATTTTTTCAGAGTTTTGACTGCTCTTTACAGCTTTTGCAGTTCTTTAATGAATTCTTGATGCCTGACTGAAATCTATAGCAAAGCTTCTTTTGACTTGTGTGGGGATACATTTTTTTCACCTTTTGTCCCTGAAAAAAAATTCCTAAATATATAAATGTTCATTTTAGGGATTCAAGTTCTTTTTATTTATTTATTTTTTGTTTAATGAAAGTTCTTCACTATTTCAGTAATTAATTGAACTTCCCTATTTGCAACATAAAATTTCTTCCCATCAGTGGGGAGTGGGAAGGTGAATTTATCAAAACAGGTTGATAATCAGGGTTTACACATTGCCCTGTCTATTCACAGATGCTTTGAGCAATAGTGGGTCTTTTAAACCATTAGAACACTCAGTCTAAATTATAATTAAGTTGGAGAGCTGGAAATAAATTCCTAATTGACTAATAAGTTCAGTCTCTTAAGCACCATTCTACTTATACTACTCATCCCATCCCAATAAATGCACTTAATTGTGGCACTGGCTGCCCAGTTCTTGTAGCTGGCCAGAGGAAGTGCAGGGTTCCCCCTGCACAACCCTGCTGCAAAGGTTTGGGGCACAGGGCAGAGAGGGAGGAGAGGAGCACCATTCTGCTTGCTCCACTAGCTCCCTGCCCCTCCCTAGTATATTGCTTGGTGCAGTGCTGTTCAGCCCAGCAGATACACCCCAGCAGGGGTAGTATAGGACTTCTCCTGCTGTACCAAAGACTCCTGGCAGGGGGATCCTAGTATCTCCTCATAGCTGGCATCTGGGGTGGGTGTCACTCCACCCTCATTTTGCTACTGTAAGGAACTACTTAATAAAGTAAGAAGGCTTAAATATATTATCTTGAAATGAGGAAAATATTAGCAGTAATCAACTAACCAGCTGTTTGTGGGCAACCATCAGATGACTTTAAATGGTCTGCCATCACGTAGGAGCTGATGAGAACCAATTTTTTATGGCCTCAGTTCATAGATGTCTCTGTGCTGTTGGTACGTTACAAGTTATTAGCACAGAGCTTGTCTCTTCATCCTCAAAAGTTTCCACAGGATCTTGGTGGGCATATCTACATGAGACATTTTACTGCACAATAGAGCTAACTACTCTGCAGTAAGCGTCCATGTCTACACATGCAGATGCTTACTGCACAGTAATTGGCTCTAATCATGAGTAAATTTGCTACCTGCAAATGCAAGTAGTATGCATTAATTTACCTGTACCTTCCTCCTGGAATCCCATACCAATCTGTTAGAATTGGAGTCAATGCTATCCATGTAAATTATGCAAGTCTTATCCATGGTTAATCTACTGATATAGCAAGCTCAACTATAAATGAGTATTTCACTTGAGGGGGGGGAAAGGAAAAAATATAGGAAGGAATTTATTTTCCTACTTTCTTTAAGAATGAGAGAACACACTGTAAAAAGAACTGTCTGGTGTGTATGGTATCGAATCCTGTTAAAATAAAATGAAAATCTTTTCCAAAATGATAAAAAGAATAGAAATGTCAAATCAGATTCCAGTATATTATTTAGGCAGAAAAATGCCACTTACAAAATTATCATTAAAAAGTTATATTAAAATTAGGTCATCCATTTTCTGTCAGTTTAAATAATTGATCAATAGTATATTTGTTGGAGTTGATAATTAGAATGCACTTTGCAGGATTTGGCCTTTTATTGATGCTTAGACTTGGGCTGGACACAGGTTCAAATGATCAGGGAGAATTCTCCCATTCTTCCCCTCCTTGGTCTACCCCCACCCCTCTTGAAAGTGGCCTTTTTCTTAACAACTCTAAACCCCAAAACCTTAAATGACCCAAAAACCTCTGTGCTCCATTCACAAATATATTAAATTTGGTGTCCTGGCCAAATTTGCATAATAAGCTTCTAGTTATTTAAAATACTGGTGTTGTCACCATTCACCAATGTATTCTTTACCACTCCATCCTAAAAATTGTGCAGTATTGTGGCATTCACTTAAACAGCTGTTTCCTTTTCACTGTGGAAGTGGTTGCATTTCAGCTTCAGATAAAGCTTGTCCTTTGTGTCATGTTCATTTTATGTTATGTTCCAAATGCTGCAGTTGACTCTAGAGTAACACAAGTATTGTTCTGGATGGAATCCATTACAAGGTTGAGGCCTGAGCCTATGAATTACTTGGGAATCCTGTGGAGATATCAGGCTTTGTACAAAGGCATTTTATTTGTGGGAATAACAATAGCTAAAATTCCTTGGTTGAAATCCTGGCCCCATTCAAAAATTCTGTTCTTAGTCTTTGCCAGAGTTGGCATGTTTTGTGATAGCTGGCATGTTATAGCTCAAGCTATTTTTTGGTGATTTCTTCCTTCTACTTTTTGCTTCCCCACTCTTCTAATAGTTTGGAATAGCAAGGTAAGTATGTCTGCGGTAAAAACAAAAGACCTGATATTTGTCAAAGGCTTAAAAAAAAAAAAGACCGCTTTTCTGGTGAAAACTGGTCTTGATTTGGCAAAATGATGAATATTCAATATCTGAACTTTAGACATGAATAACAAGGGTGTCAGAATTCGTGTTTAGCTATGTTCAGGGTGAAGGTAGTCTATATGAGGCCAGAAGTGTTTTCTGAAGAGTATGCATACATCTAATGTGTGACAGCATAATGACGCAATGTTTCTTGCTTGAAAGTGCTCAAGACCTATGGGACCTTTTTGAAACATTCTTTTCAACTATACATATCTTTAAAATAGTGTTTTTTTTCTTTGTCATTGTACTCCTTATAGAGTGACCAGTTTGTAGGACACAGAAGTCCATGTCTCATTCAGTATGGACCTGTGTAAAGTCAACAAAGTGGCCTTCCTCAGGCTGAATAAAACCCACCTCTGTCCAGAGGTCTAACAAAGAGCGACACCCTCACTGAAGTCCTGTTTAAGGTTCATTTTATTGAATTTACCTTACCAATAAAAATACTGCTTCTAGATTATACCTACTCACAAGGATATTTTGACTTAGAGAGGTCACACTATCACTGAAATGATCAATGACTTTCTGACAGTCTCTCTACTTCTCTGTCCCCTTTCTGGTGTGGGTAAGAGAGATCTGAAAGGGTCAAGGAAGGAACAAGTGTCCCAAAGTAATAGTCCCCAACCTCCACATGGGTTGTCAGGGGCAGAACCAGACTGGTGGATTTTTGTGACTGTGGTCCCATGGGTTACAATCCTGTCGTGTTGATCAATCCCCTCTCCAGTGGCAACAGAGGGGGCCTCTGTAGAGCTATACTCGATAATACATTGGACATTCTCATTCTGTAGGCAATCTTTTCTGCCCCTCATCCCATGCAGAAACTCTGCACTTGTTTCCAGTGGTCCAAGTGCGTTTCCTGTCTCTAGTCTCCATGGGACTGGTTAACCTCTTGATTGAGACTCTCAGTCATATTCAAATGTACTTCTTTGACACATACTATGGTATAAATAGCTATCCCACTCATAAATAGCTCATCATGCTACCAAAATGACAGTGACAGGGCATTGTACTGTTGGTTTATTTATATCTCTGAGAGCTGTGTGGGCTAGGTAACAGCATGTCAGATTTGTTCTGTGAATTACTTGGATTTTTTTTGTCTTCCCTCACAAGTTATTCATCAAAATCTTTTTAAAGTTGTTGATTCCTTTTTTATTAGTGACGCTGCCTCTCCCTCCTCCTACCCCACCCCCCTCCCCCCCAAAGATACTTTGAGATGCAAATACTTTGATGGTATCCACACACAAAGCCATAACCAACTGTTTGGTCATAAGAGACCCAGAAGCACAATTTAAGTAGTCCTGATATAACCTTTTCCTTTGTCTGACCCTCACAATCAAGCCAAGCAATTGTTTGGTTTAGGCTTAGAAGCTAAACAGTCCTTATGAAATGGAGAGTTGGAAGTTCATTTGAGGCATGTGGGACAAACTAAGCATCTGTCTTCCAGTCTTACAATACTAAGTGCCATTGTGTAGAGTTCATTTTCTACCATTAATTGTCTGCTCCATTTTCAAGAGAACACTTCTAGTGGTGGGGGGAGCCAAAATGTAGGCCTTAGAGCAAACATGATGGGTGGATTCAAAATGTAGGCCTTAGAGCAAACATGATGGGATATGACTACTTTTACCACTCTGAGCTGAGATTGACAGGGTACAATGATTAGGTCTCAGACAATGAGCAATTTGCTGTGGGTAGCTTAATGCTTTAACTCATGCAGTTGTCTCACCTTTACATGAACCTTACGCTTCAATTCTACTTTTTCAGAAATCTCTTTGAGAGGGAGAGTCAACCTAAAGGTACAGTAGTGGAAAGTAGCAAATAACTGTAATTCAGTGCCTTCATTAATTCAATAATTGGTTTAGCTATTCCCAACTGAATATTTATGAACCTTCATTAGGAGATGGTGACTGCTATAGGGAGCAAGCTGTAAAAATGGGGGACCTTTGTGACCTGGATTGTTTCTGAGAAATTGCCACCATCTAAAATAGAATGTGTTCATTTATATCACTTGTGAAAGTAATCGCCACTATAAGGCTGCTTTCTTAGGGCATACTAACAAGGTAAACAGACATGGTAGAATTTTGTCCACACTTCTCAGTAGTTCAGACTCTGTGATCATTTAGTTATATCAGATATGTGTGTTGTTTTTTTGTTTGTTTGTTTGTTTTTGCAAGGAATCAGAATTTGCAATAAGATAGCAATACACAAGAATAATGCTTTACCTTTCATCTGCATTATAAACCAGGGTCCAAGTAAGTTGCTTGAATTATTGCGTAGATCTAGTTGATCTAACTTTTAATAAAAATGAATCTTTACAGAAAAAAAAAGTTGAGCCTACCTTATTTTATGTAGCAAAGCCAAAAGAGAAAACTCATCTTCCCTTATCAAATAAGTATTATAACTTGCCAACATTTTCAGGATTGGGTGCTTCTGTTTTCAGAAACCCAGCTTGGCATCCTAAAGGGCCCTGACTTTCAGATTGCGGTGATCAATTATTCTCTCAAAGACAGCAGATGTTTTAAAGGAGTCTGAGTACCTTGAAATTGAATCACCTCAGATCAGCAGTCACTCTTGAAAATCTTGTCCATAATATTGATTTTATAGACTATTCATTTAAGTGAAATGAACAAACAATATAATCCATATTTAGGCACTCGAGGAAACAATATTTTTTGACAATATGGAGAAACTTGTGAGAAGCCATTTCTAAGAAAATAATTGATCCTGGACTGAATCATAGTTCAAATAGGATCCTATTTGATCCCAACACTCAACCCTCCTGGATTTCAGCAAGAGAAATATATCTGTTGTCACTGTAGCATCTGCTCAGTTAATGGGACTATACATGGAACCTATGATTCTAGACAGAGGGAGGTTATCAGTGTTGGACAAATCTTTTGCTCTCTTAGAACTCATTGCCATTGACGTTGGTGGGAATCTTAACCTCAATGAGACTTTGTTTAGGTTGTTGTTCCTATCTTCAACTGAAATAAGAACGTTTTAATGGTAGAAAGGACAACTCAATATTCATGGGCAGACCTAGGACTTTGAAAAGCAGGGTGCAGATACACAAGAAGCTTCACTAATAAATAGGGGCCTAGAGCTATATTACTCAATTTAAGATTGAAGTGAAAAATAAAAACTTTATTGGAATAAGCATTAATGTGTTATACCATATATTATATATAAAAGACAACAAACTAAGCAAACATAATCCAAATATGTTGTTTCACTAGTCCTAGAGTTATTATAATTACATGTACACTTCTTTTCCAGATTCATAAAACAAAATCAAGCTTCTTGAGCATCTAGACACTGCCCCCAGTTCTCATTGAAAGTGGTTTCCACACATGAGCTGATGTTCACATTAGTTAGTATTTAATGTTTTCAGCTACAGTTAAAAATAGTCTGCAGTGCTGTGAAATGGGAGCTATGTTGCTAGGAACAGCTAACAAATAGTATCATTGCAGAAGTAAGGATGGCTGGAGTAGTGGAACCATTAAGGGCCATTTAAAAGAAAAGAGGGTCATTAACACCTGTGGAATTAAGGATTTAGAAGGAATCAAGCAAATTATAATAAACCATTTACTCAATTGACTCGCTTACTGCTGCTGGAAAGTTACCTTTAAACTTTGGATGGATTGGGAATCAAAGCAGGGTACAAGCATCACCCCCCTGGATCTACCCCTGGTCACATGCATGCATGAAATACATAAAAATAGCTAGTATGGAGCTCTGGGACTTTTTTGTTAGTATCTTTCAGATTAGTAGATGATGAGACTAACATATCGCTCACATTAAAAACCAAAAATGGACTTGGGTAGATTGGGAACTAACACTACACAAACTGGTTGTACAACAACTGGATGTTTCTCACTGCAACAGACAACTTGTTTTGGGATATTGCCACTTTCAGCTCCCTATTTCTTTTTCTTTGACATCACCAAACATTTTTATGGATCATATTTAATAAGTAAAAGTAGCATCCCTCTTTGTGGTCACTTTTCCTTTGTATAACAGATAAATACTGTATAAATACATACTTTTAATACTACATTAAAGAAAATGAAAACAAGTCCACACAGCTCAACTCCCTCCATTCCTTCCCCCACCCACCATCTCCATGTTCCTTGAACCCAGATCTGAGACTTCTGGAGCTAAATTTTGTACAAGAATTTGGTGGTAAAATTGCACCTGGCTAGGGTTTGGGTTATTGAAATGAAACAGAGTAAAGAGTGAACTATTTGTATTAGTGTCTAATTTGTTCTTTAAGTGGTATGGATAGAACTTGTGGGTGTGTGTTTCCTTTCTTACAAATTGCTTGTTTGCTGGTAGTTTCCCCTTCTGTGTAACTTTACACAACAGATTACAAACAGAATAGTGTTCACTTCCTGAAGGGGTTTTGGCAACGTTTGAAGTTCTGGAAGGAAATATTGTATTAGCAGGAGCTTGAATCTTAAGTTGTCTCAGACTGAGAAAAAAGCAGTTTGCTTCTCTTCTCTGCTTGATCCCTTTACACATAGACCTGTAGGAGTGTAATGTTTATGGCAGTGTAAGGACTCAGCAGTGTTCATGTTAGTATCAGCATTTATTTGTACAAATGGAGCAGGAGCAGATGGAGCAGGAGCAGGAGAAGACTCTCCCACTGCCCAGCTCAAAGCTGAGAGCAGATATTTTGTTACCCTAGAATGCATTGCATGCAGTCCTCACCGTTCCTACTCCAGAATCACAACTCTTCAGCATGGTAGTAGAATAGGGTTGCTATATATCACAATTCAGCTTCAATTGCATTTCTGGCTGCCTCAGTTGTGGGCTAAGTTGTGGTGAAGATAGGGTTACCATACATCTGGGTTTTCCTGGACATGTTCTCTTTTTGGATCCTCCCATCCAGGGGGAGCTGTGGCTTGGGAGTGAGGGGCAGGGGTGGGGCATGGGCATATCAATGCCCGCCCCCACAATCTTATATCTCCCTCCTCTTCTTCCTTTCCTCCCCTCCCCCCTCCATAGGTGTTCTCTTTTTTGAAACTGGAAATATGGTAACCCTAGATGAAGCCTCTTCTAGAGTATGATTTAAAGGGGTGGTGGTACTATGTGTAAGCTAGGCTCTCCAGAGGCTTGAACTTGACTACTTTAACATATGGGGAGATGTTGTGTCTTATTTAGATCAGACCTTTCAACATGCATTAACTAGCAGGAGTTTGCTACCATGTTTCTGATCTCACATTCTATTTCTCAAGACAGTCAGTCATTCAGGAAAGGCTTTGATACTTCTGAATTTCTAGTAAAGTTAAAAGGTGTATAAACTTATCATAATATACACACATGCATTACTTGTCAGGTCTCACTTTATATACTATAAAAGTATGATAATGTATTGAAGGATTGTTTCCAGATCCACCCTTCCAGCCTTGTATCAGGTATTATGTAAATTGGATTCTGTACTGGAATTAATATAAAGTATATTCTAATGTAATTGTGTGCAGGTAAGATCATTGGAGTGCCTTCTTTTGTGTTTGTACAGCATCCAGCACTGTGCAGGTACAATTGAGACAAATATTTATGACAACGTTCTGCCTCAGTTTTTCAATTACTTTAAATGTATCCATACTTAAAAATAGTTTTGCATTTTTTTTCTAGTTGGACTTTTAACACTCAAATGGCCTCCTTCTGTAATCATATGCCTGGGACTAAATCAAGCATCCCATTGATATCTAAAGCCTTGATTCTCTCCCTATGTCCATAAACCAATACGGCTACAGCCAACAACACTTGATTCTCATTTCACTTTTCAACAGTTTTGCGTGGATGTAATGCTACCAATGTCAACTCTTCTGCCTGGTTTACATTAGTGTAAAAGGAGAATCCAGCCAAAGGTCCTCGTTCAGGACTCCATCCCTATTCAATAATCTGAGTTTGTCTTCAGGCATATCTGAAAGTCTTTAAGCACATGAATAAAATTAAGAATGTACTATGCTAGTAGGGTACAATAAAATAAAGGCACAAAGCGTTAATGAATTTGAGCTTTATATTTAATTCCTTGAGTTTTAATACTATACCTTAAGTTTGAATAAAGTTCTGGCTGGATATGTGTTTGGATCCAATTGATTTGACCTGCAACATTTATATTAATGGCATCAAAAGAATTCATGTTTCTTTTACATATAAACCTAAACATTAAATAAATATATGTTTAATATTGACATTCTTAACAATAATTGCAATTTTTGCTTTAGTCACTAGGTGGCATTTACTTGTGTGTTGTAAGAAAGTTGAGTACTAGACAGTAGGGCTGTGCGAAATTTCACCAGGTGTTTCATTTCACTCAAAATGTTTCAAAAGTTTTGAAATATTTTGAGTTTCGAAGCTGGGCTTTCTTGCTGCTAAATAGAAACTAAAGAGAGAGAGGGGGAAGAGGAGGGGAAGGACTGCTCTGATTATTGACATCTAGCTCCTTGTTCAATTCCCCAGCTCTCTGATCACTTCCCCCAGCTCTCTGATCATTTCTCCAGCTCTTCCTGAGGGGGGTGCAGGTCTCCGATCTGTGTGCAGGGTTTCAGCAGGCTGCTGCTGAAACTGCAGCAACAGCCTGCTGAAACCCTGCACACAGATCTAGAGGCCCATGCCCCCCGGGAATAGCTGGGGAAAGCGATCAGAGAGCTGGTGAATCAAACAGGGGCCTGGGAAATCAAACCAGGAGCTGGAGGAAGGTCTCTGAACATTTCCCCAGTTCCCTGTTGGATTCCCCAGCTCCCCGATATTTCCCACAGCTCTCTGATCACTTCTCCCAGCTCTTCCTGGAGGGCATGGGCCCCCAGATGATGCAGGATGACAGCAGGCTGCCGCCGCCAGCTGGTGATGGCAGCGACTCTGGAATATTTCCCCAGCTGGCAGCAGCAGCAGCCTGCTAAAGCACTGCACACAGATCCAGGGGCTTGTGTCCCCCAGGAAGGTTACAGGGCTGTGCTAGACTCCTCCTGAGGGGTGCTGGCCCCAGGATCTGCACACAGGATGACAGCAGGCTGCTGCTGCTGGCTGGGACCAGTGCAGGGCACTGCTCATGCTGAGCTCTAGGAAGACTGGTTCTAGTGCAGGCCTCAGCCAGCAGCAGCAGCATGCTGTCACCCTGCATGTAGATCTGTGGGCCTGCATGGGAGAGCTGCGGGGCTGTGCCGGACTCTTTCTGGGGGGCATGGGCCCACGAATCTGCTTGCAGGATGAAAGCAGGCTGTTGCTGCTGACTGGGACCAGCACTGGGCACAGCCTGTGCTGAGCACCAGGAAGACTGGTGCTGGCACTGGCCCCAGCTGTCATCCCACGCACGGATCCAGGAGCTCACGCCCCCGGGGATGGTTGCAGGGCTGCATAAGACTCCTCCTGGGAGGTGAGGGCCCCTGGATCTACATGCGGGATGACAGCATACTGTCACTGCCAGCTGGGGCCAGCACCGGCACTAGGTTCTTCCCGGCACAACCCGCACCAAGCGCCGGGAAGAACCCAGTGCTGGTGCTGTCCCCAGCCTATGTCACCCTATGCACAGATCTGGCCCCAGCCTTCTGTCACCCTATGCACAGATCTGGAGGCCCGCACTGTGCAGGAGGGCTGTGGGGTTGTGTCTCCCGGATCTGTGCGCAGGATGACAGCAGGCTGCTGCTGCCAGCAAGTGATATGAGTTTTACTTTGAACAGTTTGAGGTGCGGTTTCCCAGAAACCCCTGCATCGATCTCCTTGAAACTGGGCAGGCTTCATGCCCTCTGTTGGGGCTACCATCCCTGCAATTTTCATCCACATTAGATAACAAATGACAAAGTTATAGGCATTCTCATGATTCCCCATTATAGCCTATGGGCAAAATGTCAAAATGTGTCAAAACAGTGAAACAGTTTCAATGAAACAAAAGGGAACTGCACTTCAAAACAGTAACATGAAACACTGTCCCTTCAAAATGGTGAAACGGAAGTCTAAACGAAACAGTGTTGTTTCGCACAGCCCTACTAGACAGGATAAAAGGTTAGTGTAGTACTCAACTTTCTTCCAGGACACAAGTACATGCCACCTAGTGACCAAAGCAAGAATTGCAATTTATTATTAAGCATATTAATATTTAATGTACATATATTACATATAGCAAACTGTAGGCAGCCAGTCTTGATCCCAATCATTTAAAGGTAGCTAACTTATTTTGATTTGAATAATGTCATATGAAAACATGAATTTGCAATCACTTTTTAGTAAGTACTTTTTAAGTCCTCTATTCAAAATACTATACAGTTTCAAAATATCAAAATTATAATTTTATTTTTAGTAACTGATAAGTAGCTAGTCATGACTTGTAATAACACCTTGCTTTCTTGTTTAGCTGTAATTTTTTAATTTAGAATAATATACATTAAATATTGCTCAGGATATCTATAGCATTAGCCAGAATTGCATGTCAGCTAAAATAGCAGATAGTCTGCAGCTGTGTTCCAGTATGTCTTTCCTATGCCCTTTAATTGTGTGATATTTTGCCACATTTGTACTCATGTACATTGACTTTTCCTTCCCTAAGAGCTAAAATTCCTACTTAGGCATTTAAAAAAAAAAAACAAAACCCCAAAAAACCCCACCCAAAACCCTAACATTTTTGTAGTAAAAATAGGCCTTTTTGCCTTAAGAATTGTAAGTTTCCTATTGCAAAAATACCATTTTACCAAGAAGGTCTTTCAAGACAAAATTGCTTTTAGAAGCACTGGAAAGGATTGTTTTGATTTGCTGTTGAGAGACTTTCACAGAGGTTTTATGATATTTATTGTGCATTGATTTATTGTGGGGAACAAACAGGAGGAACTCGCCCTCAGAATAGCTAGTTCAAATCCAGATGTCGTAGGGTTAACAGAGACGTGGTGGGACTCGTCCCATGTCTGGGCAGTTAACATTAGGGGCTATAGGCTGTACAGGCGGGATAGAGAAGGCAGAAAAGGGGGGGGGGGTGGCACTCTATGTCAAGGAGCACTACACATCCTCTGCCAGCAGAATGGGGTCAGGGGAAGGGCAAGCTGAAGTGCTCTGGGTCAAGATCCAGGGGGGGCAAGGCGAGAGGGATTTGACGGTGGGGGTCTATTACAGACCCCCCAATCAAGAGGAGGAGCTGGACAGGGAATTTTCAGGCCAGCTTGCGGAGACACTAAAAGCAAGGGATGTAGTTGTCATGGGCGATTTTAATTACCCGGACATCTGCTGGGAGGAGCAGTCAGCCGGGACGGACCGCTCCAGGAGGTTCTTGGCCGAGTTGCAGGACCTCCACTTGATTCAGGAGGTGCACAGTCCCACCAGAGGAGATGCCCTGCTGGACCTGGTCCTGGCCGCAGGCGACGACCTGGTAAGAGGCCTCCAGGTTCTTGACCACCTGGGCAATAGTGATCATCGCATGCTGGAATTCACCATCCAGCGTAGAGTGTCAAGGGCCCACAGCAAGGTGGTAGCCCTAGACTTCAGGAGGGCCAACTTCAGTGAGATGAGGAGATTAGTGGGAGAGGAACTGGGGTCCTTGAGGGCAGAGGAACTCAGCGTCCAAGAGGAGTGGTCGTTCCTTAAGGAAACGATACTCGGGGCCCAAGGGGTGTCCATCCCGACAAGAAGCAAGGCGGGCAGGAGTGTCCAAAAGCCCCCCTGGCTCACCAAGGGTGTCCGGGAATGCCTGCTTGCCAAAAGGGTGGCGTACGCCCGGTGGAAGGGGGGTGTAATCTCCAAAGAGGAGTATACCTCCTCTGCTCGGGCCTGCAGGCGGGCTGTTAGGAAGGCCAAGGCGGAGATAGAGCTCGGATTAGCGTCCAGGATTAAGGATAACAAAAAGTCCTTTTTCAAATATATTGGGAGGATGAAGAAGGCGCCGGGTAATGTGGGGCCCCTGCAGGATATGCGGGGCAATCTGGTGGTTGCGTCAGAGGATAAAGCGGACCTCTTTAACCAATTCTTCACCTCCGTTTTCTTGTGCAGGGACCGGGACTTCCCTGCTGTGATAGAAGCCGGACGCGAGGGGATCGCCTTCAGACCTCAGGTTGGGGAGGACCGGGTTAGAGAGCTTCTGGAGGGGCTGGACGCGTTCAAGTCAGCGGGTCCGGATGCTCTCCACCCCAGGGTGCTGAGGGAGCTGGCTGGGGTTATTGCAGGGCCCCTGGCACGGCTCTACGAGCGATCGTGGTGCTTGGGCCAGGTGCCAGACGATTGGAAGGTAGCTAATGTGGTCCCCATCTTCAAAAAAGGGAAAAGGGAGGACCCGGGCAATTATAGGCCCGTCAGTCTTACCTCAATCCTGGGGAAGCTCTTTGAGAAGATCATCAAGGAGCACATTTGTGATGGGCCGGCATCCGAGATGATGCTCAGGGGCAATCAGCATGGATTTATTAGGGGGAGATCATGTCAGACCAACCTGATTGCCTTTTATGATCAGGTCACAAAGGCCATGGATGCAGGTGTCGCGGTGGATGTAGTCTTTCTGGACTTCAGCAAGGCCTTTGACACCGTCTCTCACCCCATCCTAATTAGTAAACTAGGCGACTGTGGCATAGATGCCTACACGGTCAGATGGATTGCAGATTGGCTGAAGGGTCGCACTCAGAGGGTGGTGGTGGATGGATCATATTCGACTTGGGGGGAGGTGGGTAGTGGAGTCCCTCAGGGCTCGGTCCTGGGCCCTGCGCTGTTCAATGTCTTCATCAGCGATCTTGATGTTGGGGTGGAGAGCAACCTGTTTAAATTCGCTGATGACACCAAAATTTGGGGGGAGGTGAGCACGCTAGCAGGGAGAGAGAGATTGCAGAAGGATCTGGATAGGTTACAGGGGTGGGCAGACAGGAACAGGATGCGTTTCAATACGGACAAGTGCAGGGTGCTGCACTTGGGTAGTAGGAACCAGCAGCACACTTATACGATGGGGAACTCCCTACTTGAGAGCACGGAGGCGGAAAGGGATCTTGGTGTCATTATTGACTCCAAGATGAACATGGGCCGACAATGCGAGGTCATGGTTGGCAGGGCTAACCGGACCTTGTCGTGCATCCACAGGTGCATCTCGAGTAGAGCCAGGGAGGTGATCCTCCCCCTCTATGCGACGCTGGTCAGGCCGCAGCTGGAGTATTGTGTCCAGTTCTGTGCGCCCCATTTCAGGAGGGATGTGGACAACATGGAGAGGGTCCAGAGGAGGGCCACCCGCATGATCCGGGGACAACAGGGCAGACCCTACAGTGAGAGACTGCGGGACTTGAACCTATTCAGCCTCCACAAGAGAAGGCTGAGGGGGGACCTGGTGACCGTCTATAAACTCACTAGGGGGAACCAGAAGGGTTTGGGGGAGACGCTGTTTCCCCTAGCCCCTGCTGGCATAACAAGGAATAATGGGCACAAGTTGATGGAGAGGAGGTACAGATTGGACATCCGAAAAAACTACTTCACAGTTAGGGCGGCTAGGAGCTGGAACCAACTTCCAAGGGAGGTGGTGCTGGCCCCTACCCTGGGGGTCTTTAAGAAGAGGCTGGATGCCTACCTGGCTGGACTCATTTGAGTCCCGTTTTTGTTTTTAGGGTTTTTTGTTGTTCTCCCGCCCTGGCGGGGGGTCGGGCTAGAAGATCTATTAGGTCCCTTCCGACCCTAAAACTATGAAACTATGACTACTTGACTCAGTTGTCCTGCATTTGGCTAATCAGACCTTTCAAAGATCCATTTTATGGCTCTTTTCCTATTTATGTGTTGCTAAATTGCCATGCATGCTTTGGGGTTTGAGTGAACTGATGGTTTGTTTTATCATCTTCGATCAGTACTATTGTAGTAATGCTGGCTACAATCCTCTCTTTCTTGTGTGAGGTACTGAGTGTTGTACTAGTATGGAAACCATTCTGATGCAATTGTCTCAGAACAGCCCAGCCTCTTGAAGTGGTACATAGCTCCTCATTGTGCTGCCTTATGTATGTGAGCAATAAGTATGTGTGTACACCAATGGCTTGTGCTCTCCATGGGAGAATCTTTTCTGCAGTGATGTGATTAAGTCCTTTTCTTCCTTAAAAAGGACATTTTTTCTTGAATATTTCTACAAGTATTCACTTCAAGCTAATCCTTAGGTAGTGGCCAATGGAAATGCACTTTCTCTGGTCTCTAAAGAACATTATAGAAGATATCAGGCCTTATCGGGTGTGTGTAGATGACACGGGCATTGAAGTAGAGCACCCAAATATTTTAATGCGGCTTTTTTTTGGTGTGGTGCATTTTTGTTTGTATGACACAGCTTTCGTGTTCACAAGAATGGTGCTTTCGAGCAAGTTAAGCCTCATGTGTCATTTCCTGCAGATTTCAGTAGGGAGTCTCAAATATCAATTTACCCCCTGGAATGTCTTTCCTAATGTATTACAGTAGGAGGCGCATGTGAACCACCCAGGCTCCCCAGTCCCCACCCCTGGACTCTCACTGGACAGTCCTGACTGTCACTACGAGTCTCCCCTGGTCATGGTCACACCAAAATCCTTGACACTTGCACCTGCCTATGCTTGGTTAGTCTGGTCTCTCTGTCAGTACACGGTCCCAAAGACCCTATCCCAATCCCAAAGACAAGCCACTTGAATCCTCTCCTCCTGTTCCTTTCCCTTCCCATTTCACCATGTTACAAATATATGTGTTTTATCTTTCATTTACTATAGCTGCTATGATAACTGCTATGATATCAGAAAATAATCAGGGTTTACAGTAGCGGGCGGGTAGGTGTTCCTTGCTGCCTGTTTGATTGGCAATTGCTGTCGTCAATGTTGGTGGTGGCGAGCTCTTCTGGCTTTTTTTTCCCCTGTGTTTTTTTTTTTTTTTTTTGGACTACATTTCCCAGCATTCCCAAGCCCATTGATCTTCGTACAGTTTCCAATAGGAGTTCCCATTGGAACCCTCCCATTCCCTGCCCAGGTACACTGTCAATCTGTTTGTGTAGTGCCACATACGGCTTTTGGAGGTGTGTTGTGAATTGTTTTAAAAATGTTTTTGGAATGTTTTTGAAAATGTGGGTTGCTGCTTGGCTTGGTTCCCCTCCCCACCACCACCTAGCCCACCAAGAGCTTATAGTTAACCTTCTCATCCATGTGGGGAGGGGGAGGCCTCGTTCAGATGTGGGTGATGGTGTGCAATGCCCCCTCCCCCAAACCACTCACAGTCTGGAAGCTAGCAACCCCCTAGCCCAGTTCAGATTTCCTCCCCCTTCCCCTGACCATCCACAACACCACATACCCTTGTAGGCAGACACAGATTTAAAGTGTAAATGAATTTATTTTAACATAACCAAGAGAAAGAACAAAGCACTCCTAGGTGTTGTTGTCAGCAATATATCCTGCCAGACAATCAAGCACAAGGGCTGCCGGACCAGCCTCTCCTTGAGGATATCTCCTCAGTCCCTGTGGTGCTGCTATTGCCTGGACACGTCTCTGTTGTCTGGCCACTGCCTGTTGCGCTTCTTCTTCTTACAACTCCTTAAAAACCTCTTTGCACCTCTCACAGATATTGTGCAGCATGCAGACTGCCACTACAAAGATCTTGATATTCTTGCTCCATCTCGAGCCAGCACCTAAGTGCCCTCCACCATCCTTTCAGTTGGTCAAACGCACATTCCATGGCCATCCTGCAACTGCTCAGACGGTAGTTAAAAACCAGCTTCTGTGGGTCGGTGACTCTCCTTCCATAAGGCTTCATGAGCCAGGGCTTTAGGGAGTAGGCAGCATCCGCTAATGTAACCCAGGGAACGGTGACACCGCAGATCACTGTCTCCTCCACGTTGGGTGTGTAGTGTCCTTTCTCCATGAGGCCAGGCAGAGGGGAGTTTCTCCACATGAACACATCATGTGTGCTGCCGGCCCACGCAGTATAAATGTTCATAAACCAGCCCTGGTGGTCCACCATGGCTTCCAGGGTCGTGGAGGCATATCCTTTCCTGTTTGTGAAAGTCCTCCCCCTCCCCGCAGGGCAGAGCACTGGGATGTGAGTGCTGTCTAAAGCCCCCACACAGTTTGGGAAACCCTTCTTATTAAAGCCATCTATGACTTGCTGTGGATTCACCAGGAGGATAATTTTGTTTACAGCAATCTCCTTAAGCAGCTGGCATACCTCATGAGTTGCCAGCCCGACCATGCAGGCAGCCATGCTAAACTGGTTCATGATGTAGTGGAGGCTGGATGAGCTGGCCAGTTCCATGATAGCCACTGCAACCCTCTTGTCTGGTGGGGTGGCCTAACGCATGTTAATGTCCTACCTTACGATGCGGGGCCCCATCATCGAGATGATATGATAGAACAGCTTTTCATTTGGAACATCTCCAGCCACTTCTGGTCATTCCAAGTGGCCAGCACAATTCGTTCCCACCAGTCCAAGCTGCTGTCATGGGCCCACACCATGTGGATTCTGGTCCTCCTCAGGTTTCTCAACAGAGCCTGGTCAGGTTCCACTTGTTCGCTTCACTCCCCTGAGTACCCGATGTATCTTCTTAATGTTGGTAAAGCAGGAACACAACAACTTGCCACTGAACAGCATAGTGTCCTACTCCTACTGAAGACTTCCTCCAGCAGTAATCCCCAGGTAAACAGCATTTGCAAAAGCAGTACTGCCACCTCCTCCTCCTCCTTCTCCTCCTGCTCACCCATGTCCTCCATATTCTCCATGTCAGAGGACTGTTCATTGTGTTGTTCTCCATTGTCACATATTCCATCTCCATTCTCCATTTTGCCCCTCTCTGTCAGCAGCGGCTTCTCACCTATTTGCACCGAGCGGAGGGCAGGGACTGTAAGGTGTTGTGTGGTCTGGAGCTTGGTGTAGCTGCTTTTTCAACACTTTACCCCAGTTCCCCAGGGCATTGGGGCTTTTGCACATCCTTTCATCCTGTAATCAAGCTTGCAAACAAAAAATGTGTTGCCTACTCCTCTCCTGGTAATGTAGGCTACTCAAAACTTTTGTCACTATAGGGAAAACAGGCTGTGCTTCTGTAATAAAATTATTTTGCACAAGCAGGCAGGTAGGTATTGATTTTTGCAACATTCCAGGCCACTGAGCGGCCATCCCAAAGTACAATGGCCTTATTTACCCCATGACCAAGTCTTTTTTGTTGTTAACTGGGTACTTCATCACTTTTGGGTGTTTTGACACTTAGAGGTAATGACTTCACAATCCTTGGAATTTTCCCAGACCCTCATGCAAGCATAGTCTGAGTATAAAGGTGCCCCTCCTCCCTGCCAAATTTTCCAGCTCCCTTTCATAAATAACTTATGCTGTTGACCACAAACTGCTTCACCATGTCTCAGAAAGCCAAGGCCAGCAGTATGGAGTCTATGGCCCAGGAGGCTGATATGTCTAGCGCCCATGGACTCAGCTGGACCCAGAAAGAACTGAAGGACTTTATGATCCTTTGCTCCAACCAAATGTCAATTGACAGGTTGGAGAGTAGGAGGAATAAGCCTGTTTATGTTGAGATTGCAAAGGGCATGAGGGCACAATCATGACTAGACCCAGGTCCAGTGCAAGATCAGGTCCCTGAGATGAGCATTTTACAGAGCCAAAGATGCGAACTCTCATTCTGGGGCAGGTTGCACAATTGCCCCCTTCTATGACAAGCTGCCCATTGTTCTTTCTAAGGATGTGGGCAACAACTCGGGTATGGAGACTTTCAGCACTGGGGTTGGGCAGGAGGAGGAGGAAGAGGTGGCAGCAGCCCCTTCTGAGGGTGAAACTATGAGCATGTCTCAGCTGTATGGAGACCACTCCTTGCTCCGTGGTGAGTGGCAGGAAGAACCGTCGGTCACCATACACTTAATGCCACTTAGCCCCTCCATTCCATGGACTAGCACAGATAATGAAGCAGAGGAGGTGGAGGGTCAGGAAGAAAACCATGCGGCTGATGCATCATCTACTGTTACCGAGATCCGAGAACATGATGGACCTGGTAAGTCTCTTGTAATGTGCCTCTTACCACTGCCAGGCAATGCCCAGGTTTGTGCTGGTTGGGTTTGGGGTCCCAGGGGGAGGGGGAGAAATTCACGTGTTGCTGTAGCTGAGTCACCATGTTCTTTCTGCGGTGGTGCATGACAAGTTTGATAGCACATAATGTAACAGACACCAGACTAATTATTTGCTTTAATTAATTTTTTTGCAGCTAATACAGACAGTGGCAGTCATGGACCTGTTTCCAAAGTGAATACTTGTAAGTTTTGGGCAGTATGAGTGGTGCCTAACTGTTGCAGAGTCTGTTTCTGTGCCTGCCAGCATATTGTGCACTGCATGGTGGGGGTGGGGTTGTGTACTTTCCTCCTTTGGGAGGGAAGGCAACCATTGCTTTTTTCTTTGTTTATCCTGTGAAACCTTGTTCGAGGTTTTGACAGGTTCCTCAGTAGCCAAAGCAGAATGCACAGATGCCTGGTGGGATGAACACCGTGAGTTGCTGCATAAGGAGGATGCCATCCTCAAGGAAGTGTGAGACACCATGTGGATTTTGAAAGACATAGTTGATGAGTCCTATGTTGAATTACAGAGGTCACAGGACACTTTCAATGATGCCTTTCAGAGTGTGCAAAAGTACCTAAATAAATGGATACGACTCCTGAAAGGGAAAAGTTGGTCCTTGCCTCTGTGCAAAACGAGCAGAGATTTGCAGCTGAGCCTGTTCCCCCTATCTCAGTGGGGTTACAGGAGGGCCGTATGACTGCCAGCAGGGCCAGGAGGGTGCTACTGCATTTCAGGGAGACAGGGGCGGTTCAGGGTCATGGTGGGGTGAAGAAAAAGAAACACAAGTAACTATAAGAGTGTGTTGCAAACAATACAACCTCATGGTTTCCTGACTTCATGTGTCTGCCTCCACATCCGCCCTTACACTGCTTGATTGTAAAGGTGGATTTCATTCATTGTTTGGGTTCATTTCTCTGTGTTCATTTTTCCTGCTGCTTGCTGCATGGTGCCAGGGGGGAGAGGTTGGCAATCTGTTTTGCACAGGTATACAGGGGGGCTCCAGAGGTAAACAGGGGGGCTTCCTGGGTGGGTCGCAACACACAAGTGCTGGCCAGCACACCAGATTCAAATCACTGTCCCGGTTTGATTCAGCTGAATCTGATTCAGAGAATCTGCGAATCAGCTAGGCCCATCCCACACCCACTCCCCCAGCCCGGCAATGGCTGCCCCAGCTCCTGGCACTTGTAAAAAAATAAAATAAAAACCCCCCAGCTCACCGGGTGCTGCCAGGCAGGGGGCGATCCCTACTGCCCCCCACTGCATGGGGGGCTCTGCACAAGCCCCCTCAATCCTGCCCCTCACTCCCCCAGCCCTTCCATGGGTACCCCATGTGGGCCAGCTCTGGCCCTTTAAGAAAAATAAAAAATGAGAAATCCCAGAACTCACTGATCCTGCTGGCCAAGGGCGATCCCTGCTGCCCCCCATTGTCCTATGCCACACGGGAGGGGGGGGGGCTCTGCACAAGCCCCCAAAGCCCCGAGGCCACTGCAGGGTCCTCTCATGGTTCTGTCACCCCTCCCCCACCCCTGCTACTTACCAGCTTCGAGTCAGCTGCAGCTCCCTGCTGCAGCCACCAGGGACTGCTGGAATCATCAAAGCCTTCTGAATCTTTTCTGAAGATTCAGAGAGCTTTAAATTGATTCAGACCTTTAAATTGGTCCCCTGATTCAATTTGGATTTGGAGGTCCGGCCGCTGAATCTCCTCCGAATTGAATCATCACCCGAAGCTTTGCACAGCGCTATTTCAGGGCATGGACCTGGGAGCGGGGGAATGGTTTGCTGCTGGCCAGGGGCAGGAGTGAGTGCAGTAGCTTTGCAGCTTGGACACAAAGTTGGTCACAGTCCATATTTCTGATTTGGTAGGCCTCCCCTCCAGGCACTTCAGTAATATGTCTGGGGATAGCCACCTGCTGCATAATACTTCTGGCCTGTCTATGGTGAGCAGAGTGCTTTTTGAAACCCTGGTCTTGGCTAATTAGAAGCTCCCTGCTTAGCTGAGACCCATCTGATGAGGACATACCAATACCTAGTGTAGGAGAAGGACATATTACAAATTTCTTGAATTTGGATGGGAAGAAGTTCTCCCACAATTATGTTTTCTTTGAATACACTTGATTCTGCAGAGGCCTAGAGGTAGCTGAAGAGATTACCCTGGGCTGCCTTGAGAGTGCTGCTCCTCATTTCCCCATCACCTTCTCCCTGTGCTTTGAGAAGACTGAGAGGAGAGATATGGCAAGGGAGGACAAGGCAATCCTGAACAAAGTCTGACGAGCTGTCTCCAGGGGCAGAGCAGGTTACAGCCATCTAGGTGCGGGGGAGGTGGGCTGCAAACCTGACTCCAAAATGTGCTGCATGCAGGATTTTGTAAAGAAAACATTGCATTGCAGAGAAATCATTTTTAAAAAATCATTTTCGCATTGCATCTCCCATAACAGTACAGCCTGCAAAGAAAAAACTCAGAAAAAAAGAAGCTGTTTTGGAGCTGCAGCAACAGGCGTTAACCCCAACCCCTCAGTTACCATGCATATGAAATGTATTATAATGCATTAAAGACTTACTAAAGTCTTTAAAGACTTGCTAAAGGCTAAAGACCCTGGGAGGTCCAGGCATGAAAAAGTTTTGCAGATTGCCTGCTTGCTACTGCGGGTGTATGGGGTTGTTTAGTCTTTTTTCTTACAAGGCATACTGGCTGCACCGCACCCTAGCTAACACTTAACAAGCATTCAACCTCCCTCCCTCCAATAACAGTCCACTCTGTAACTCTTTGCAACACTTTGCAACTCTTTCCAGTAATGCCATGACTCCATAACCCCCAACCCCCACTACAAGCTCAGCATCCCCAGCATGCTGAGGCAGGCACAGTCTCCGAGAATCAACCCAACCACCCACCCTCCCCAAAGAAAACATGATGCATATATAGAGCAAAAATAAAACACTTCACTGAAAATGCTGCAGCTTTAACAAGAACTATCTACAACTTAACAATATAAAATATATATAAAATGGAAAAAAATATAAAAAATCTGAAGATATTTTCACTCTACTTCTCTTCACTATCTTTGCTCTACTCTCCTCATCACTGGGTGGTGGGCTGGTTGCTGCCCCCGGCAAGTTCCGCCCGTGAAAGTTTTCTGCAAGGAGGGGGAAAAAGGAAGAAGAGTAAGAGGAGGGGGGTTTGGTGCACAGTCGAAAAACCGGACTTTTGCCCCACTAAACCTCCCTCCCCCCACACACACAAAGTTGGTGGGACATGTTACCTAAATATCACCCGGGACACTGCATATCCTGGGCGTTGGGTCTGGCAGGCAGCATTATGTCCCTGGACTTTTGGTGTGGTTCTGAAATGGAATGTGATGAAGTTCAGAAGGTTTGCAATATTGAAGGAAGTCGTGTAACCATTCACTCCAAAGTTTCAAAGTACTTGCAAAAAACTTACCATTGCGGTGATGCTGCAGCTGTCATCAGCAGCTATGTCCACTGCAGTGGCAGCACATGACAGGCAGGGCGGGGGTCACAGGTGAAGGGTACTTGGGGGGGCGGGAGGACAGGAGGATACATGGGCATGGGGGAGGACATACACTATAGGTGGCGAGGGGGCAGAAGAATTGAGAGGGGTAGAAAATTAAGGGATTATTTGTCTCCATTTTAAAATAATAATTGGACTGTGCAAACCCGTCCCGACCTGAACTGCGTGCTGTGAGGGAGGAGTGAAGGAGGGTATAAAAAGATCACACAGTGGCACCTACTGGCTAAAGGCTAGAACACAGTACCCCCTTGTGGCAAAGGGGATTATTTAGAAGTCTTTGGAGTCTCTGACTGTTTGCACAAACAAATCCACAACTGGGGCAGCGTAACTGGAGAGCGCAGCAAATTAACACATCTCGGAGTAGTGTTATTTTAAGGCACTAAATGGACTTTAGAGTGGCGGGAAATCCCGGGTCATACAAACATAAACACAGTTGTGTCAACATAAATGGGACATATTTTGTCTACACATGCCCATCTTCAGCATAAAAGGAATGCCATTCAGTTATCCCAGGCTTAGAGGACTATCCTGTGACAAATATGTGTTCTTTATTTCATTATGCTTGCACCCATTAGAACAGACAAAATAACGGCAAGAGGATTTTTTGCTTCTTTATTTTACACAATCTTTCTTGCCCCATCCTGCTTCAGATTTCAAAGTTTGGTGCAACTTTTGTGCAGCTCCCGCACTGCTCTCCAATATAGCACTTACTTTGCCAGCCATGCTACCTCCCTTTCCTTCCTCAAATATCTGTCATTACTCCTGGACTATACCTGCTGTAATTCAAAGCCTAGTCAGGCTCCCTTAATCTCTGTGGTTCAACCCCAGTTGTAGAACAATTTTCCCTCTTGCATAATTTCTGCCACACTAAAGAAACTTTTCTTACTTTCGCCCATAGAAAGATATTTTATACAGTCTGTCCCTCATATTTTAGTAAAAACTTGTAATAAGGATTGGACGTCAAGAACACATTCTAGCTGAGAATGAGCAATTGGTTCTATTTCAGGAAACACTGAAAAGACAAACTTTTCGTTGTATAAAATAACATAAATTTCCAGAGGCATATTGGAGGCTGATCGTCTTTGCTCCTTTCTTTAGTTTAGAACTCACCATTAGTTTTACTTAGGATGTAAAGAGGTTATCTATTCAGTAAAAAGGTATTCAGGAAGTAGCAGGATTAGATTTGAGTAAACCCGTCTCAGTGAATAATGTAATACCCAAAGAACCTTGTCTCCCTTAAATTTAGGCTCTTTCAGTTTACATACAGGTTACACCTTTCCTGACTTTACACATTGTTTAAAACTGTTCACCAGATTTATTTGGAAAATTCATTGTGTATGGTTTGCAAGCAGGTTGAAATTATTCAAAATCTTAATTGATGAGTGTCAACTAGTTTTCACTGAATGCTTTGGTCATGGTGGTTTTGCTTTTGTTCCTTAAAACCAAGTTTCTGGTGCAATATTTAATTTTTCCAAGTTTAACATGTGTTTTCCAGTAATACTATATATCATTCAATTAAATTGCTCTTCCTATAAAATATACTTGCATTTTAAAATTTTAAAATGACCTAGTGCCCAGAGTGTATTAGATATATTCCAAATATTAAGGGAAGGACAGGCAGCATTAAATAACACATTTTTAACGGAAAAGCACATCATCTCTTTCTCTGAATAAAAATCATTTTGCTGAATCAGATTATAAGGAATGATAAAAACCTGATATGCTCCATTCTACTCTTGCACAACATCCTTGATGTCAGCAGAATTTCACCAGGAAAGAATGTGGTCCTTTATGATAACATATCATTCACTAGAGCAAAAATGCTTTAACAATGCATTGAAGCTGACCTGTGCAGTGCACATTTATATATTTTTACCACCTAGTTTTATGAGTACATCTATAATAGGAAATGAAATGCTCATTATGATTCAATTAAAGTATCTTAATTGCTGGTTTACTCTCAAATGCTGCAATAAAAAGCCTCACCAGGAATTTCATTTTACAGGAACTGGTAGTCATAAAGAAAGCCAATCTCATTCAACAGACTTGAAAGTTGATAATTAATCAAAGACAGTAATGTTCATCATTTGGTAATGAGCTGCCTCCAAGCCTATCTATTGAAGTGAAATCTGTCACACGGGATCTCTTTGTTTGGTACATCATATTTATTTCTATTGCTAACTAAAGATGGCACTGGAAGCTTCAAAGTATAACAAAGTGTGAGTTCCCAATTAATTCCATCCAGTGAAGACAGCAGAGTGATGTTTGCTCTATAAAGTCTTCTGTTTACCTAAGCATTGATTGGAGCTGAATATTTTAAACTATGAATTCCAGGTTATAGAGGGAAAAGGAAACTCTCATTCTTGGTTTCCAAAGGAAAACAGCATAAAACAACAACATTATATATATATTATTAAACACCATTACTGTAGAGAAAGAGGAAATGGTAGGAAAAATATTTAGGGAGGATGAAATGGGGTAATAGAGCATTTTTTATTGCATTTTTAATTCAATACAAAAATGAGAAACATATATATGTATATCAACTATATATTAACTATGTACATATCTGTAACAATAAGAAACAAAGGGAAAAAGATAAAAAAAGAAGAGTAGAAGGGATGATAGAAGGATAAGAGAAGAAAAGAAAATTATGTGCGGACTAATATTTTAATTACCAAAATAACCTATGAATTCTTTCCAAATTACTTTAAACTTTTCAAAACAGTTAAGTGTGCTGGACACGGCTCTCTCCATAGATGGCAGTGGTGCTATCTCATTGTACCAAATTTCAACCTTTAGAAATGTCCTACTTTTCCAATGTTGTAATATAATCCTGCATGTTCCTAATAAGGCACATTGTAAAAGTGCAATCTGAAGGGGTTAATTTTGAATTCCTCAGGGATATACCCAGGAACACATATTTGCAAAAAAGTATCAATGCTGTGTTCAAAACCATAACTCTATATATTCTTTCCAAGAAGAATTTGTAGTATATGATCATGTGTTGCCTGCAATGCATCACATTTCAATGTTTATCTTCTCATAATACATTTAACTTTTTAAATTTAGAGGGAGCCCAGTGCAGATGGAAAATGATACCCAGCCTAAGCCTACTTTGCTTGAACTTCAAGCCATTGGTCTGCGTCCTCCTTTCTGCAGCAAGAGAAAAGGTGCTTTCTCTCTTCTTTATGGCAGCACTTCAAATATTTGAAGACTTCTATTATGTCCCCTCTTAAGTGCCTTTTCCTCAAGCTGAATATACCTAGCTCCTTCAGCCTCTCCTGGTATGATTTGCTTTCTGAGCCCTTTATCATCTTTGTCACCCACCTCTCGACCCTTTCTAACTTCTCCACATCCTTTTTTTCAAATGTGGAGCTCAGAACTGCACAAAGACTTCAGTTACATTCATCAAATACTGTGTGCTTGTATTGTACCATACAGGTATATTATAAAACTGCTAGTTCTCAAAAGGCAGTGTGAGGGTGCTTTAGGGATCCAGATGTGAAGGCAATAGGTGCCATGCAAGTAGAACCTGACTGTATAGATATAAATAGCAGCAGGGGGAAGAGGGTAGGGGTGGGGAATGGGGACATTCTCTCACTTAAAGAAAGTGATGCTCTCTGGGGAAACCCAGTTTAATTCAATCTGGGATCACAACAAAAAAACACTTTAGTCATAATTTTTTCATGGTATTGTTACAAGTCAGAGTTAAGGTTACTTGGGTACCTGAAAGGTATATTTCTTATATGTGGATGTAAGTATGACCTTAACTCTGAATTACTTGGGTTTGTAGTGTTTATTTTGGGAATATTAACCACATGTCTGTAATGTTCTTTAACCATAAATTGCTATTACTGTCAATTTAAGATTCTTTTTAATTGTGAAATTTATAAATCACTCATAGAATGCATTAAATGGTCACTGCATACTAGAAACTTAGTAGAGGTGCAAGTAGTATGTGGAATATGTTCTTGCAATGAAAGGTGGTTATGAGTAAGGACACTATTCATCTATGAACAGTGATTGACCACATTTTAAAACTTTTATTACCCTTTATAACTTTTGAACTATAATTTGACCTGAAGTTAGGCTGTCATAGAACCACAAGCAGAAATACTACAGAGGATCTTCTGGCTCCCCTGAAGGTAGATGGCTGGGGTGAGGCGAAGGCTGTGTAGAACGGTCTGGAGGATCATGAATGGGTGGTAAAAAAGGAGGCTTTGTGTGAAGAGCTGGAATGGAGGTCCCCAGATATGGGAGGCAGCTGTGACTGAGGGGAGGCTGACCCCAGGAGATTTTCACAGGAACATTTATGAGGGCTGGCTGGTAGTCTGAACATAAGGCAAGGATTTTGTCAGTTGTGTTTTGCCATACTCTGTTGTCAAAGCATTTGATCACTTTTTTTTTAAATCATGGGTTCTTCCTTATAATAAACCCTTTTGTTTTTCTGTTGCTTTACAAAAGTGCCTGTGGTAAATCATGGTTTCTAGGCAAATTGATAACCTGGATATACCCATGCAGCAAGTGGGGGACCAGTAGGCTTACTCAATCTCAGTGTGTATTTCTGGGAACATTCCAATGCCCAAGGGGTTTTCTCACAGTGACCACAATAGGACTGATATTATTTAGATGCAACCCAGTCCAAATTAGTTGTAGCCAGCACAACTCCATGTGTAAAATATTTTCTTCTCCTCCCAGTTCTAGTAAATATATCTTTGAATGCTGTTTTACTGATAGATCAAATCATGAAACTATCACTTAGTTTAACATGTGGTATTACAGAAATATTGAAGCAAATCATCTCTTGAGCCATGGTATCTAAATGATCTCCTAAACCTTCATTAAAATCTGATCTTTCTGTGTTTTTCTGAACTCCTTGAATACATTAATTACACAAGTGTCACTACTAACCTCATAATTAAGAATGAACTGAATGTATGAAAAAGACTGTGCATCTTCCCCAAAGTATAGTTTTTGGGTTCTAATTAATTTGCTAAGAAATTACAAATTAACATATTAATTATGGATCAACATTTAAATTTAAATAGCTACTTAAAAACATTTAGTAGCTATTGCAACCTTTTTTTAGTAGCCTTTTTGTGCCCTTAAAGTAGCAAAATAAGAATGGTATTTTTTGCTGTTTGTACAACAAATATTATATGAGGATATCCCACAGGCATAGTTGGGTTTAAAATAATTATATTTATTCACACTTCAGCAAGGACATGGAAAAACTTAACAGGGTCCAGAGAAGAGCCATCCATATGATCAGGGACTTGCACAGCAAGCCATATGAGGAGAGGCTGAGGGACTTGGGCCTCTTCAGCCTACAGAATAGAAGGATGAGAGGGGACTTGGTAGTGGCTTACTGCTCCATCAGGGGAGTACATGAAGAACTCGCTGAACTGCTGTTCACTAGGGCACCCCTGGGGAAGACCAGGAGCAATGGATACAAACTCCTGGAAGGCCACTTCAGGCTCAGTTCCAGGAAAAGCACCTTCACAGTCAGGGTGTCCGGCCTGTGAAATAAACTCCAACCAGCAGTGGTGCAGTCACCTACCCTGGAAATCTTCAAAAGGAGACTGGACAGTCACCTCACTAGGGTCACTTTACCCCAGTTGTCTTTTCCTGCCTAGTGCAGAGGGACTGGACCCGATGATCTACAAGGTCCTTTCCAGCCCCTAACCATCTATGAATATGTGAAACTATGAAACTATGTGGCAGGCTGGCTGGTGGGCTTACTGGCAGCCCAGATTGTTAGTTTGAGCTCTAAGGGCTCAGGTTCCATTGGTGGAGGCAGTTTTTCCTTCCCTATCAATCAGGGGAAAGCAGAAGAATGGCAGCCCCATCCTGACCCAGGGGTGAGGTGAAAGAGAGGACCTGAAAGGGAACTAACCCCTTGGGCTTCCTCATCAGTCAGTTCCCTATCTGGGGGTGGAGACTCCAGAGGGAATAAAAGCCCACATGCTGAGCGCATGGGTGGCTTCGACATGAGCTGACAAAGATGAGAGCTGCAGAAGAGCTGATAGAGCTGACCAGTGGGGGCAGAGCCATTGCCTCAGAAGCACCCTGAAGATGCTTCCAGTGAGGGAGAAGCAGTGAGTGGTAGCATCCCAGCCACCATGGGAAGAGCATGGTGACAGTGCATGGGTTGGTGCATAGATGGTCTTCAGGGCAGACAGGACCTCAGTGGCTGCACGAGGCAGTGCAAGTCCCCAACCCTAAACAAGGCAGGAGCCCAGCCTCTTTAGTGCACAGAGTGGTGCACAGGACTGGTGAAGAGTTGAAGGAACTGCTGTGACTGCACAAGGCAGCATAGCTCCCCTACCCTGCATGTGGCAGGAGCCCTCAGTGCATGGACCAGTGCACAGGGCTTTCAGAGCTGAAGGGACCTCAGCAGCTGCAGTACAGGTCCCCAACCCTGCAGAAGGCAGGCACCCATCCACAGGGCTGGGAATGGGCTGATAGGCTGGGAGGCTACATGAGGCAGCTCAGGCCTTCCTGCAGCGAGTGGCATGGGTTGGCCACCCAAGCAAGGGAGGGTGCCTTGCCCCAGCCCACCATCGGAGATGAGCTCTCTGAAAGCTGTGGGAGTTATGAGTTACCTGGCAAGGGACTCTCCCCACTGTGGGTGATCAAGGAGAAGCCCCTGATGGGAGGGGACGATTTGCCCTTGGATACAGAGAGGAATCTAGGTCCCCTGTTTGCCAAAGGGACGTTACACAGTTGCTGCCCCTTCCTAGTCGGGTGACCTAGGAGAGACTAATACTGTTCCTTTAGGTAATGGAATGCTTCCCTGGGTGCCATTTCTTCTTTGGGCACAGTTGCTGTGCCATTGGTTGGAGTCTAATTACTTATGCCATGGGAATTCTGGTTGTAACCACGCATCCTTACTGTTATATTATGAGAGGATTGTAAGCTGTTCTATATCTGAATCTATTGTACTGGTTAACTTTATTTATGGGTATCTAATTTGATGTAATCTTATTGTGCATGTTTAATTATTGTCCTGTCACTGCCAGATATTTTAGTCATTGAATTGTTAATTAACCTGTGTTTTATTCATCGAGTGCCCCTTTGCTTGCTGCCCAAAGGGCTGTGTCAAGGGGCAGGGACTGCAAACTAATCAGAAGGCCGCAGAAGATTAGATCTGTGCTTGAGTTAAGGGTTAATAGGAGCTATTATTGGTGTACATTTATATCTGTAAATACTATATATCATAAACTTACATATATATATAAATTTATATAATATAATATAATTATAAACATACATAATATAATACTATAATAACATAATAACTTATATAATATATTATAAACTTACATAAATATATATCATAAACGTACATATATAT
>NW_005842377.1:0-7897 GCF_000455745.1 Alligator sinensis
CCCCCAGCCTAGTAGCATCCAGTGAGTGCGGGGCTTTTCTTTTCTTTTCTTTTTTTTTTGTAAAGAGCCGGGATGCTGGGGCTGAGCGGGGCAGCCATTGATGGGGCTGGGACTGCGGGCAGGGGATGAGACCTGTTTGATTTGAAGATTTGGCCGACTTGGCGGTGGCCAAATCTCTGAATCAGATTCGACCAAATCGATTCAGGATAGTGATTCGAATCACTGAATCAAATCACTGTACCTAATCAGCTGAATCTGAAGCGAATACTAGCCGATTCACACAGGCCTACTAGGCATGTGGCTAGTTTCCCTATGCATTAATCAGGCCCTGGGTAGGCCAAGTCCGTATCTACTCTACAGAGGTCTGCAGAGTTCTGTGTTAACTGGGGGAGGAGGGGTCATACCCTATATCTAGTGCTTCTCTGCCAACAAAAAAGCTAGGATGCATGTGGATCTGCTGGTGAAGGGGTTTTGTTGTTTGGGACAACTGACAGAAGAATCCCTTCTGTTGACAGAGCTTCATCTACGTTAGGAAACCTGGCTAATTTAATATTGTTATTGCAGACAGGGAGGCAGCAGAACCCATAATGGAGACATGAAAATAATTAATGGAAATTCTCTTGATTAAATAATTCATATTTTGTTAGAAAATACTTTTTACTAGAGACATTTACAAAGAAAGAGTTTCTTTCTATTCAAAATGAATTCTAGCAAGGTTCCTGAAGAAGCACTGGTTTTTTTTTTTTCATTAAAAATGCTACTCATTGCTTCCAATCATTCCAGCTACAGGCTTTCAAGAGCTGAATTAAAGTTACCTTAGAATAAAAGTGTAAGCTTTCAAGATCTAAAGGAGAAACTGAGGTTACCACTTCAGACACTTTAATAGATGAACGTACAATTTGACCTAAACCACACTTCAAATCCAGTGAAGGCCAAGCAAGGATAAAAAGGAAAATTAAAAAGATTTCTGCAATTACTTAGCTGTGAAGTTACGGGAGTGAGGAAAATGGCATTTGCTTAAGATGGATAAGATTTCTACCTGTGTGAAAAATAAACCGATGTTTTAAAACATCACGTTAAGAAACAGAATCTTATTATAGCAGGTTCTTTTCATACCACAGTACTTGGGCAATTAAACACTTCTGTTTCCATCACAAAGATATTTTATGAACAAGAAAGCTCAATCAAATGTTATTCTACTGGGCCATAGTTAGTGTTCAATGTTTTTTACTTAAGTTCTAATGTAATGAATACTTGTGCACACAAGTAATTTTACATACATGACTACTGTTATGCAAGTAATTTGACTGTATGTGAACCTGCAATATTCAGGTATTAGCAGCCATTATATGTTGCCGTTTATTCAATAAATAGTTGTTACAGGTTTCCCTTGTTTTATGTGGGTTCTGTATGTGCAAATTTGCTCTTATGCGATGACCGTTTTTATACCAAAAAATTATTATATGCAAGTTAAATTCACCCTTATTGGTGATTGGTGTGATGGAAGCTGCTTTGTGCAGTGCATTATGGGAGTGACACATACTAAAATATAGTCTCCTGCGTGGATCTGTGCTTCTCACTTGTTGTCTGTGATACATGTTTCTGTAGTCGCCATCCCCATGATGACAGTGCCCTGTGCTTGTGTGTACTGACTGCTGTTGGTGAGTACCAAAACTGTCTTGTAAAAGTGGCAGAAATGGGTCTGGGTGTCAGTACAGTTGAGGTCTTAGAACATATCCCTATTTGTTACATTGTAAAGTATGTTCCCTTTATGCAAATTCAAGTTATGCACCATTTTCCAGGAATGCACGTACAGCATAAAGCGAGGGAAACATGTATTTGTATAGTGGCAGTGGCTGCAGAGAACCTATTGTGCCAGGTGCTAGATATACAGATAAAAAAACAGACAGTTCCTGTCCCAGTTAAGCCAATTTTATACTGAAGTCATTGCAGTTTTAATTCTCTACCTCCATGTAGCTAACTGTCTATCTAGGCTCCAACATTTGACCATAGTCAACATACTAAGCAATGAAATTAGTTAATAATGACAAAAGGGTATTTACCACTGATAAATACTACATAAGAAATTAACTCATGATCTCAGTATATAGTTCATGCTGTATAGACCATATTCCATCACTCATCATCATAACTGGGATAGTATGTGGTAGTTTCAGAGTATAACCTATATAGCATGATACGTACTATGCAGAGATACTCAAGCTATGTTTGAACAAGCAGTTTGGGTACCACTAGCAGTATAGCTGCATTTGCACAGTCCTCCACCCTGGCTTGCTCCTGATTACCTGAATGAGAGTGGTTGTCTCTGAATGGCACAGCAGTCTGTGCTTAGACCCATTTTCATGCCCATACCACCCAATTATCAAAACTGAAAATCCTTAAACTCTTTTCCTGGGACAAGTACAGGCTGAACCTGCAAGTTCTGTGTGGCATCTGGGTAGGTATGTACCTCAGCCCCCACCCACCACTGTTACACAGCCAATCTACAGCACACTGTGAGCTACAGGGCTTGAATATGGGCAGTCTTCCACCAGCATGCAATTCTCCAACCTCTGTTTTCTGGCCCTTTCTCTTCCCTCTGCTGCCTGGAAGCTAGATGGGGCTGGATTGTTATGATAGCCATGATGGTCCAGAGAACACTGTGTAAGACTGTTTATCTTTTAACCTTTTATTTTCCTTTCAAACTTTCCCAGATCACCAGTATAGCCCCTACCCACTCCCTGCTAGCTGATCTTCCAGTCAGAGTTTGTGTTCCTGATATGTTGGCCAAAGGCGCACAGTCAAATATTCATCAGTATTCTGAAAAAGTTGGGCCAGCACCATGACTTCAGCTGATGTAGTGAGACTGTTTATCATCATAAAGCAATTTCACAGAAGATTGCTCAGTTGAGCATTCACCACTCTGGGTTGTAGTGCCCCGACTTCCCTTTAGAACTATTTAACGTGTTTGAGGCAATGTTGGACAACGTTTGCTAATATTATTCCAAAGAATAATAAATGATCCAAAGAATCATGATAAATGATCCAAAGAATAATAAATAATCCAAAGAATGAATAAAGAGAATTTTCATACCTAGAAGTGGGGCTGGTAATGTTTGAGATGCATTTCCAGGAAAATAGTCACTGGGTGCATCTATATGTGCATCAATGAGCTTTTCCCAATGCTCATTAAATTTAGTACCTCCAAGTACCAAAAGTGCACATTTTTTAAGTTACACTTAATGCCCAGTAGCCTATTTTGCACCACGTTAGTGTAATTGTACATTTTTCTTACATGACACTTTAATGCGCAGTAAAATAGGCTACTGCATATTAAACACATGTGTAGACACTCCCCCTGAAAGGAAATCATTGTCTATGTTAAGTCCCTGGTATTTAGTGTCCAAAAGGCTAATTAATTTCTGTTTCCCAGGCTTGTCTTACATGGGAAACAAATTCACTACCCCAGGGGTAGGCAATGTTTCTAGCTGTGGGCTGGAATGACCCCACACTGGGACAGAGGCAAAAGGGTGGACTCTAGGACCCTGCTGCCAATATTGCCACTAGTCTCCCCAGCCACATGGGGAAAGCACCTGCAGATGGGGTTTGTCTTCACAGTAGTATAAGAAGGGGGCCCGCAGAAGGCACCCCCCACCTCTGAATGCCACTGAAGCCCCATACTCATGGGCCAGATCCATAGGTTCTGCAGGCTGTAGGTTGCTGCCCCTGCATTAGCTCATTTAACACTAAGTACCAGGGACTTAACATAGACAATGACTTCATGGTTTATTATACTTTACCTGATACTTACTAACCTCTTTACTTCACAGATGATAATGATCTTCCCGAACAATCTTGTTCCTCCTTTTCCGGTTTACTGCATCTTTCCTGCCTGTTCTCTACCTGATAATTTCCCTAATACCTTGTGTACTGAACTTTGCAACCCCGGAAACTGCACAGGAAGCCAAAAGGAGAATTCCTCATGTTATAATGAAAGTGTTGGGTTAAGATCACAAGCCAATGGACTAGGGAGAGAGAAACAAATACAAATAGATAAACATTAACATTAAAGTACATACACTTAATCACTAAATAACAGATAACAAGCAATAAGACTGTGATATCTTCACTCAAAGAACTTGGTACCCTTCCATACCTTTGGATCTGCCCCAAACCAGTGGCCAGTCCTGAGAGCACTCAACTACCATTTGCACATCCATGTTCCGTTGCTACAGTTCAACGGTCCTGGTTCCTCTGGAGTCTCCGGCCACGCTATCCTCTGCCACTGCATCTGTGCTCTTCTGTTACTTCCCCTATGTTCAGGCACCGTTCCTGTGCTTTCCACCAATTCTGGTTTCCTCATTCTTTGTTTCTCAGTTCCCAGAGTCTTCAGGAGCTGTAGTTTTCACACAGCCAGCACAGTTTTACAGTTCAATTCAGTTATCAGAGCAGCTCCTCCTGCTGTCACATCTTTATATTACAATTAGCTTGCACAATACATTAAATTTTCCCACCCTCCTTTTAACTGGATGCACCCCCACATCCAACTGAAGTTACACCATATAATCACTAAGATTCTCGGGATATCTTTGCTTGTCCCTGGGATCTACTGAAGAGTTCAGGAACGGGGGCCCCCACTGACTCTGCTGGGTTTTGGGTACCCTCAAGTGTACCCAGCCTTGGTCTTACCCCCTGTACTCATTGATTTTCACTATCATCATTTCCATCGAGCCATGGATCCCACCCTATAATTCTGGATTTGGAAGCTCCCTCTGGCACCACCCTATTCAGAACTGTATTAGTGCAAATTCAGGTGTGAAACCCCTGACATCATCTTGGTTGTTGCCAGGCAGGACTCCCTAGCTCTCTTGTTGGGCTAGGGTCTCTGTCCTCTGAGTACACATAGGCCTTCATCTGATTGTAGTGCACTACTGATATTTGTCCACCAGGCCTGCTTGCCAGCTCATATAGCACTTCCGACAACTTTTTGACGACAGTATAGAGGCCACTGAACCTTTTACATAGCTTTTCACACTGTCCCCCACCTCCTGGTCTGGTTCCATATCCCAATTCATACACCTGCCCAATGACCCAAGGTCATAGTACATGTTTTGCCTTTGTGAGGCTGTAGCCTGATGGTTCTTACTGGCTTGGCTAACAGCTTAGGTACCCTGCCACCCTTATAACATATTCAGAGGGGTTGTTAAATTCCTCCAAAACATTTATCCCAGAGATGACATTGAAACGTAGGTAGAGCTCCTGTCCAAACAAAACTATATATGGTGTATACCCTGTAGATGACTGGAGGCTGCTCTAGTAGGCCATCATAACATAAGGGAGTACCTCATCCCATGTCATCTGGTTGTCTTTGGCCGGGGAGGACAGCATGTCAAACATAGGTGGCAGAAGTGGGGGCTAACGGGGCTTAGCACCCCCAAATGCGAGGCAGCAGTAGGTCCACAAGGCAGCCTGTCTGAGGGCTTCTGGTAGCTGCAGAAGGGGTGGGGAGGGAGTGGGGCTGGGGCTGGGACTAGGGGAGGGGCAGGCAATGCACAGCCGGTGGGGCATGGGACTGAGCTGTGAGTGGGTCATTTGGGGGGTCTGGCTCCTGCTGCTACACCCCGGGATGCATGAAGGGACGTGTGCCCCCAAGATCTGTACAGGACAGAGAAGGCTGCCGCTGTGGGCTGGGGCCAGGGCTGCAGTGGTGGTGCAAGAAGGGAGCTATGGGGGGGTGCAGCTACCCCAAAATTCACCATAGCCCACCCGAACCCCCTCCCTGTGCCACTGCCACCCGCCCCGAGCACAGCCCAACCCCCGCTATCGGAAAGAGCCCAGTGCTGCCTCAGCCCCAGCCCACAGCAGCAGCCTGCCCTGTGCCATGCAGATCCGGGGGCACAAGCCCCCCATACGACCTGGGACACATGCAGCGGCAGGAGCCACCACTCCCTCCCCATGCCCCCCCGGATGAGCTGCGGCTTCATCCTGCACCCCACCCTGACTTGGGATGGGGTGGGCGCAGAGGTCCTTAGGGCTCCATCCCTTCCAGCTCGGAAGTGCAGCTGAGGCTGGCTCCACTTCAGCCCCTGGCTCTGGGTCCCCCCAAGTGGTGCAGGGCTGGAGCCAGTGTGGGAAGGCAGGCAGGACTGGGGCAGGGCTGGGGCAGGGCTGAGGGGTGGCAGAATTGTTGGTGCAGGAGGTGCCAGGCAATGACCCTGGGCATGGAGGAAGGGGTGGCCAGTAGGCCCCAGCCCCAGCCCCAATCCCAATCCTGGGCCCAGCTCGGCTCCACTCCCTCCTGATCCCTGCCCAGTCCCAGCCCCAGCCCCCATGATCCCCAGCCCTTTCCCCCATAGACTTTCCCACCGGGGGGGGGGGGGGGGGGTACGTGCATGCACACATGTGCTCAGCCGTCCACTCCCCAAATCTTTTTTCTCTTTCCACCTATGACATCAACCAAGGTATAATTCCACCAGCCCACCAGATTGGGAGTGGTACAGTGTTGTTTTGTTTTGTTGAAAAAGGACAAATGTGGTAGAATAACAGATTCCAAATTTCTCCCTTGGTCAGTGTAGAGGAATCAAGGTACACCGTGGTAGGACATGAATCTCTCAAAAAAACATCTCTGCCACAATCTGAGCCTCTTGATCAGGGAATGGGTATGCTGCTGCTCACTTGAAAAACAGTCAGCCTCTACTAGAACATACTTGTTTCCACATGGTGTTCCTAGTGATCCAGGGCTATCCTTTCCAGGGGTCTTCCAGCCAGCATAGAGACCATGGGATCCCTAGAGTAACTCCCCATCCCTTTTCATGCACCACACACCTCACATGACCTATATCAGTCCATGGCAGATTTTCTCCAGCCCAACCAAAAATACCAAGACTGGACTTTATGCAAGACTTCTTCATGCCTAAATGTTCCCCAGTATTGAAATCATGCAGAGCTGCTGTTGGTATCTCCTTCTCAGGTACCATTATCCAAATATGTTTGGGTCCTTGAGCCAATTCTGGAAGTTTTTGCATCAGAACTCCTTGCCTAATGCTTAGTTCAGGCCACACTCCCTGATATCATTTTAGGCACAGATGATGCTTCCCAGCTTCAGGGAAATCCTCATCATTGCTTTCCTTCCACCTTATCAGCTTCTCAATATAAGCACATTCCTGTCATTTCCACCCCAATCTGCCAACTCACCGACTTCCTTGGTGCCCTGGATTGATTCAGTCCAAGCTCTTTTCTGTGGATAGTGGTTGTACCCCGACCACTTTAGTTTCAACTTCCACTGTAGGAGACCTACGAGATAAGGCATTGGCATTTTGGTGCTGCCACCCAGGGCAATGCACTATAATCAATCTTGAATAGTTGTTTCAACCACCTAGCCAGTGGTCCTTCAAACTGTGTAGCCGTCAGGAGAGAACCATGGTCTATTATTAGCATGAAGCATCTCTCTAGGAGGAACTATCAAAAATGTTTGGTAAAGTTCACTACAGCAAGCAATTCCTTTCTCATGGTTTCAGTATTGATGCTCAGCTTTGTCCAGGATTCATTTTGCACAAGTTACTGCCTTCTCCTGGTCTCCTTCAACTTGTGACAAAACAGCTCCAATGCCAACATCACTTGAAGTTGCATCACTGTCCAATGAGAAGGGTAACTGAGGGTTGGGATATGCTAAGATAGGAGATGATATCAACTGCCTCTTCAACTCGAGAAAGGCATCTTGACATTTCTTAGGCCAGGTGAACTTCCCCTTATCAGACAGCTTATGTAAAGGCCTTGCAATGGTGGCGAAGCTGTCACGGCGGGGTCCTTGCGGAGGGCCGTGTGCTCCTTAAGGTCCCTCGCTCCGTGTCAGGCCGGCCCAAGGCACCCTCTAATTCTCGCCCGCCACGTCTTGATG
>NW_005842377.1:13936-25334 GCF_000455745.1 Alligator sinensis
CCTCATTATGCCCGGCCAGGCCTCTGTCTCTTTCCCGGGCAGTTTCTACTCCCTAGGAGCAGAGCTCCGAGGTGCTCTGCGACAGAAGCCTACCACAAATCTCTTATAATAGGAGGCCAGACCCAAAAAGCTGTGTAGTTCTTTAACAGTTCAAGGTACTGGCCAGGTTTTAACAGCCTCCACTTTCTCTGAATCTGGGTCTATGCATTTTGTGGAAATCAAACATCCCAAAAAGTTCACTTCTTTGCAGAAAAGCTAACATTTGACAGGTTTAATTTTTAGATTGGCTTCCTTCATCCACTTAAGTACTGCTTTCAGCTTCTGCAAGTGCTCCTAAAAGCACATTGATATCATCCAGGTACATCAGATAGGCAGTCCCTTGTAAATTTGCCAGCATGATACCCACGAGTCTCTAAAATGTGCCAAGAGCATTGCATAATAAACTTTAAAAGTTCCTTATAAATACAAAGGGTGGTCTTGGTTCTGTCCTCTGGGTGCACTTCCACCTGCCAGTATCCACTAGCCAGATCAAGAGAGGAAAATCATTGGGCTTTGGCCAGGAGGTCTAGCATGTCATCAGGCCAAGGAAAAGGATAGGCATCCCTAACAGTGATGTTATTCAGGCTATGATAAGCTGCATGTACTCACACACCTCTCCCCTTCTCTTGTGCTAGTACCACAGGGGCAGCCCATGAGTTGACAGTGGGCCTGATGATGCCTTTTCCATCTCTTGCAGCTGGTGTTCAAACTCCCACTGGAAGTGAATGGGTACTCTTCTAGAGCCCTGTTTGACTGCCACTGTCAGTGTTGATCTGGTGTTTTGTCAGGCCTGTACAACCTAGATCAAAGTCTCCCAGGCTGAATTCATCTGCATACTCCAGTAGGACTTCCTGTGCTGCCCTCACGTTCTCAGGTTCCAGGCTACAATGACTTACCCTGAACTTGTGTTCCAATTTTTCTGCAATTCATTGGAGGTCATCACTCAATTCTCCAAGATTCTGGTTGTTGGCTGAGCTCAGTACTCTCTAAGCAACTGATTCCTCTTTGGGCTTAGGTTCAAATAAACCCTCCTTGTCTCCACTACACCATCTCCTCAGCTTGCCAGTAATCATAATCTCATTTTGAGAAGGAATTGCTTAGATTGTTTTCCACTGAATCTTCACATACTCCAGTTTGTCCATCTGGGGTATACAGGGGGAAAAAATGTCTCAGAAAGAAACAGGAACAGTCTGCAAAATTAATAGTAACCTGAAGTTTCTTCTTGAGGAAGTCAGTGCCCAACAACGCATCTTGATCGGCATTCTTTGCGATGAGGAATTTACATGGCAGCTGGAGGCTTTGAAGTCAATGGTTGCATTCCACTCTGGCTGCTTTGACCACTAGTCCACAGGGCCAAAGGTTCCTTTCTGCTTCTGCCATAGCTTGCTCCTGTATCCAGCTACAGATGATGGATACCTAGGCATCCGAATCTAGGAGGAATTGGCCATATTGATTTACATATGGAGCTTTACACAATCTTTTGGTCCATCTGCTACTTAGCTCTGCTGTGCCTGCTTCTCTCCCAGAGTCCTAAAAAGGGAACTGTGATACCATAAGTTTGTCTATAGGATCATCAGAAAGTAGGGCTAGAAGGGACCTCACAAAGACATTGTGAGCAAATGCCTTCTTGGTGCCTGCCACTGTAATCACTGTCTCCCTCACTCACTTGCCACACCTTGTTGAAAGTAAGAAAATATAGAAACGTATTGACAATGACTTGTGTAATGGCAGATGGCTGGTGCTTTGATCTCCACCGCAGGGCTCTGCCTCCCATATAATCTGTCCTTACCTCACCTGTGCCCAGTTGGTGTCACTCCTGATCATCATACAATTTTTCCTCTTCAGATACAAGGACCATCGCCCAGCTTATTTACTCAGTGGGCTGGCTCTCACTCAGTACTTTCTCTAGGTGGGGCTCTTTCTCCTTTCACCTTCTTAGTCAAACTGGAATGCCCTTATGAGGACCTTCTGTTTTGTATGCTTGCCCCCCCCCGCCAAACCTTACTATTGAACCTTCCTTCCCTTTGGGGCACTATGCATACCAGTCTTTATTCAAATAAACGTCTTCCGCATAAACTTCAAGTGAGGCTGTTTAGTCTTGCCCCCATCACTCCTCCCAGTGTTCTCCATCCCCAGAAGACTCACCACAGCTGTCAGCATGCTGGAGTATGTCCTGGCCTTCCTCACTCAGCCGGCATTCCACTATCGACTCAAAGATCCCTGCACCTCCACGTGGATTCACAGCAGCTTGCTCCAGTTGCTCCTGTGTCCCCTCTCCAGGGCAACAGCACTCATCAGTGACTGTCTTTTCAACAGATTCTTCTGAGTCAGGGGCCAATCAGCAATGGCTCCTGCAGCAACCTTTGTGCTTCTGGAGTCTCCCCCAGTGTCTGACATCATCAGGCATGGGAGTGACAAGATGGACTCGCTGCAAGTGAGTGTCCCTCTGTTTTCTTTCTACCCTCAGAACAGAAGCCAGGAATGGTCCCCTGTTATAGTCATCTAATCTAGACCGCTGCTCGAGGCAGGATCATCCATGACTAAACCATCCTAGCCAAGTGTCTGTGTAACCTTATTTTGAAAGTTTCCAAGGATGGAGATTCCACAACTTCTTTAAGTAGCCTGTTCCAGTGCATGACCAACCTCAAAGTCAGAAAGTTCCTCCCAATCTCCAACCTAGATTTCTCCTGCTGCAGCTGGACTCCAATGCTTCCAGTCCTTCCTGTCCCTTACAGCCACAAAAAAGCCATCTCAAGCCTCTCCATAATCACCATCCAGGTATTTGAAGACTATTATCAAATCCCTACCTCCCCCCGTCTTCTCTTGTCCAGGCTAAATAACTCTAGTTCTTTCAACCTTTATTCATAAGGCTTGCCTCACAGACCCCTAATAATTTTTGTTGTCCTGCACTGGACTCTTTTCAATCTGTTTACATCCTTCTGGAAGCAAACTGGGCACAGTATTCCAGGTGACAATGCAGAATAGAAAGGAAGAATCACTTCCCCTGATCATTTCTTTTGATCACTTCCCTATGCCTTTCCCAGCCATGCATTTGGCGTAATAAAATATAGCACCCACAAGAATCCTTGACTCTCCTGTTAGTTGTGGATTTTTCCCTATAAAAATATCTTAAGTCAAAAGTAGCACACTTGAGGCTTGTGCATCCACATGGAACATCAAAAATTATCAGAAACTCCCTACTGTCAGGTAGTTGTTCCATATTCTCATTGTCCCATATTCCCATATTGTCAGGAACCACACAGTTATCTCTTGACATGGTTAAAATATCCTTCTGTTTTGCAGTAATAGGACACTTTTCTGCTTATGCTGTAGAAACTCACTAAGCATAGTTTGACTCCATCTGCAGTACAACACAGAAATAGATTTTGATACTACATCATGGAATATCTTTTTAACATGGGCCCTGAGTTTTTTTAAGCATAGATGAACCCACAGCCTGACAGTGAAGCAAAGAATCCCATCGTAAGGCATTCTTGGGTATCTTGTTTCTCTTCCCTAGCACAGCTCAGAATTTTCCTCTCTCTGTTAATAAACCATCTTTTATATTTCTTTTTTGGGCTGTCAAAACAAGTTAAATTGTATTAATCAGTTGATCAGATCCATTGATACTGGAGAGATTAAATTACTGAGAAGAGCTGCCTATTAGTATGAGCACAGGACTAGATTTGACAGAATTCTGCTCCAGTGAAATCAATGGGAGTTCTACTGTTAATCTGACCTAGATTAGATTTTCTCCTCTGGATTGTAATACTAGAACTGGCATTGTAATGATGAGTGAATAACCTATTCTGTCTCCATTAATTTCTTCCCTTACAAACTGTGCCATATTCTTCCAACCGGCTGTCATACCTTCTGAAGCAGTAATGAGACTGTTTTGTTTCATTTATGCTAAATTTAAATAATCTTAAATACTGGGACAGCTAAACTGCATGACTGAAAATTAGTCCAGTTCTATTTCATCCTTTTCAGAACCTGATACAATGAGATCCATGGCTCCCCAGTAGAGGTCAGTATAATACACATACACCTGGATGTTCATTACATCTGGCAATCCATCCAGTATTTGAATCTTTTTAAAAAAATAAATTGGTGGCTAAAAATGCCTAGAAAATTGTATCTTTCGAAAATGCCCTTGGCTACATATTAAACATGGTTATTGTAACAAGACAGCAGTGAATAGTGATGAAACACCACCCTCGCGAGTCAGATTTAGATGTAAAAGAATTGCCTCTTTATATATGTACAGATACACATGTTCTTACATATAAACAACTAACTGCACTTGCAACATAAATATGTGACTTTTTCTTTCCACCCAGGAACTTGTGTTGGTCTCACTACTATGGTATTTGAGCACTTCCTGCAACCTCCTTTGTGCAAGCAGTCCTGAAGTAGGCCAGCAGTCCTGAGCTATGCTTGCACGAGCAGAAATTATTTGTATGAGTAAGGGTTGCCAAACTGGGCACTAGAGACCTGATCCTGTAAAAGTCTTATGCTTTACACATACTAGTGAGTAATCTCATTGTCTCAACAGGATTACTTGGCGTAATCCTTACATAAATGTAAGTCATTGAAGGATCACAGCCTAATTGCTAATGGGCACTTGTACCCATGACAGGGATTTAATCCCCAAGGTTTTATTCTATACCTCCTAAATTGAAACAGTGGGGCATAGAATAAAAACATGAGGACTAAAGCATTTCAATTTTTCTGTCACATTATGGCAAGGGGCCTGACCCTTTTTTTTTTTGTCAGAGCCAGAGCCTGCCCATAGCTGGAGGGGGGGGAGGGGGGTGGTGAGGTGCCGGAGGTCCAAGTGGCCCCTGAGCTGTGGGGGACCCCCGTCCTTCCCTCTGCAGCAGCAGTGCCCCCCAAGGGTGCCTGGGTGAGGTGGTAGCTGGCTGGGAGCTGCCCCAGCTTGGAGGTGCCTGATCCAACTTCCCCACCTCACATGCTGCCCTCTCCAGCTTCTCCCACCACACAACCACCATCCTGCCACCTCCATGCAGTGCCCCTGGGGCAAGCCAACCCATTACGGTATGGACCCAGGCATCCAGCTGGATTCAGCAAGCTGCTAGAAGCACAAGCAGCAAGGGGCCCAATCCTGCTTCTGGCAGAGCCTGTCCATCTCCCCGCATGGCTAGGGGTCAGGTTGAGTGGCCCCTGAGCTGTGAGGAGGCCCTGGTCCTACCTTCCACAGTGGTGGCACCCCTCCCGCCCCGGAGATCACAGTTAGCACCCAGTTCAATCCAACCATTCCCTGAGCTTATTTGGGGAGCAGTGCATGGTGGGCTTTCAGCAGGTGGGCTCAAGGAACAGTTGGATCAAGCTGGGTACTGCCTCTGAACTGGGGTATCACCTGGTCTGCTGGCAGCCCACCCAGCTGGCCCCAGAGGATGCCACCACCATGGAGGGAAGGACCAGGGCCCCCTGCAGCTCAGGGGCTACTCAGCCTGCTAGCAGCTCACCCCCCAAACCACAGGGAAGGGGCAGGCAGGATCTGCAACAGCAAGGATTGGGCCCCACACCATTTCTGCTTGAAAGCAGGCTCCTGCAGACACCTGGGGCCACCCAGGAACAGGCTGGCTTGCCCCTGAGCCAGCACAGGAAGGTGGCAGGAGGGTGGCTGGGTTTGCTGGCAGCCGGAGAAGGCAGTGGAGATGGTACACGGGGCACTGGAAGCCTGGGCAGACTTGAGGAAGCATTGGATCAGGTGTCTCCAAGATAGGGCAGCACCCAGCTAGCTAGCATCCTGCCTGGGCTTCCAGCACCCCATGCACCCCAACTGCCTTCTCCAGCTGCCAGCAAACACAGCTACCCTGCTGCCAACTTATTGCACTGCTCCAGGGGCAAGCCAGCCCATTCCCAGGCAGCCCCAGCTGTCCTGCCAGCTGCAGGAGCCTGTTGAAGGCAGAAGTGGTGAGGGGCCTGAACCCTTTTTTCTGCCTCTCCTGCATGCCTCTCCTGCAACTGGGGGGGGCGGGGCAGGGGGGGGCAAGCTGACAGCTGCATTGCAGCAATTTGCAATATTGCAAACTAAAGCTGGATGTAGTTTAGTTTACAACTATGCAAAGTCATTGAAAAAAAAACCCAAATCTTGTATGTGTACACTGTGATGCCATTAAGCCACACAAAGTGACATTTTCATCACGTTTACATGTTAATGGTATCACATGGACAAGTGCCGAATATAACCAAAATGCTTGTTAATTCACATATATTTTATACCTCTCAACATACAAGCCAAAAAGAATAATTTCCATCTGAATAGCACCTGAGAATATTTCCAAATACCCTGAAAATAACAATGAGAGCAATTCTTCTTGGGCCTGACTTCTGTTTTAAATCCTGGGATTCATTTATAGAGCATACTGATCAACTGTCCATGGCAATATTTGTATCCACACATTGTTGCAACAAAACTGAGTATACACACATCTCCTGGAAATTAGTTATTCTTCCCTTATCCTGGTAAGATTTATCCCCTGAATTAACTTACTTTTTCTTAACAATTTGTTGTGTTCTTCTGCACCAATGCTTTGCCTTCTGTAGAGTGTGTGCACACACATTTCTTATAACGTTAAGATCATCCTGTGAAATTTCATGGTATGTTAATAGGGCTTTGATAAAATAAGTCTCTTGATTTAGCAGCTTGTAATGATCTTTAAGCCTTATATTATCTTATATCTTGTAAAAAGCAGCCTCCTTGTCCAGAATAAAAAACATTGTTAGAATTTTAACCTGGCTGTTCTAATGCTGTCTTCTAAGTGGTCTGCTTTGTCATATGAATGTAAAGCTATATCCCTTCTAAATGGCAAATTACTTTGAGATCCCTCTTTTGTAAAATGACATTTAATAACACAAGATTCATTATCCAGCAATGAATGCTCTGTCTTTTATGTACCCTTATCTGACTTTTTCTGAAATGTATAGTCCCATAGTCTGTCAAAGAAGCAGAAAAAAGCCTAGAGTAAGAAGGGGGGTGTGGGGGGGGGAGGTGAGGAAATCACCCAGAAGCCTTAAGGTATCTGCAGTTTCATGCCCATATACCTAGAACACAAATTATGACTGAGTGCCAAATAACAGTTTTTTATTGCTTTGAATATATTTAATCTGGGACAAAAGTATGCAATCTCAAAATATGTTTTTGTTACTCTGAAGACTTCTAATCTACATAAAGTATATACTAGGATTTTCCTTATATTCCCATCATCCCAGGATCTACCATGTCTTTGGAAGGGAGTATGCAAGTAGCAAAGTTTTTTGGATGTCATCTTTTATTGGAACAAATATATAGTTTGAAGAGATGTTTGACAAGCTTTCAGACACAAAATGGCTTTCTGCTAGTAAAGGGACATTAAGTACCCAAAAGTTTGTCAAACATCTCTCCCAACTATACAGCTGGTCAAGTAAAAATATCACCAAATAAAACTTGCTTCTCACATATTTCCCATACCATCACAGCTACAAACAACACTCCAAGCCTACTAGAAAAGAGTAGGTATTTTAGTGTTCTTGACCTTAGACTTAGACATCAGTCTAAGTAATGAACTAGGAAGGGCTTGTCTTCGCTCCAGAATTAAATGCAAGCTCTTACTCTGGTGCTGCTCCTGTCTCCACACAAAAATCTCTTGTTAGCTCTTAAAAGGATAGGCGGCCTTTCCTGAACTATAGCCTAAAGCAGTTGTCACCAACCAGTGAATCTTGATCCACCGGTAGATCTCAGACCCTCTTGAGGTAGAACTCAGAGCCTCTTGGAGTTGATCTGAGGCTGGGGTGGGAGACTGAGAGCCCGCGTGCATGCATGCGTGTGCCCCAGCCTAGCAGGTCGGTCCATGGGGGAGGGAAGGGGCAGGGGCTAAGGTAAATTGAGTGTGGCCCCAGCCAGGTGGGACTTACCTGCTGGGGAGGTGCACCCCCAAATAATTTTTTCTCATTCTGCCCCAATCTGCACCCCACTTCCCTCCTCATAGGCTTACCTGCTGGGTGGGGCGGGGTGGGGGGTGAGAGGGGGTGGCAGTGATTCACGGTAGATCTTGGGTTGCTTTTAAATGCCAAAGGTGATCTCCTACTTAAAAAGTTTGGAGACCACTGGCCTGAAGCCTGAGGGCTGCTTATGCTCCAAAAACCAACCCACTAAGCAGTGTATACACATGATAAATCACTTGCATGCTAAGTATCTTCCACTACCTTTCACAGTTCTCCCACATGCTCATAAGGACAGGCAATTTCTCTACAGTTCACAGTGGAAGAACCAGAGCACCTCAGTATCCTGCAGTATGAAGAACTAAAGCATATACTTGCAGAAGTCTAGTATTTAATGTATGGTAGTAGAGCACAGGTATAGCTTTGCAGATAAGCTGGGAGAGTTCAATTGCTCTGAGTTAATTCTGTGGAGGAGACATACTCAAACGTTGTTATTCACTGGGCATGTCTACACCTACAATTTGGGCAGCTGTGCATGGCACAGTTTAATGCTCCTGGGTGCCATGTTTACACACACATCTGGGACCACAGCACATTGAGCCAGGTCAGAGCAGCCTTGGCTGTCAAAGGGCCCAGGGGGACAGCCTGCTAGCCCAGGGCTGCTCTGACTGGGCTCAACATGCTGTGGAGGGGCTGGCATGGCACAAGGTCGCTTCCGTGCAGGTCTAGCTGGCAGACTGACCCCCCCCCTCCCCCCCGGTCATGCCCCAGCCAGCCCCGTCTGCATCTAAACGCCACCATAGACTAGTACTTGTGTTGGGCAATACTATCCTAGGACGGTGTTTATTAGTTTACTGTGGCCTAATAGGGCTACATATGTAGACACTGAGGCTTTACTGCAGACCCAGGTTTGTCCCATTAAAATCAACAACAAATCTTGGATTTATTTCTATCAGAGAAATTCAAGTCTTTAGTTTTAAGATGAACTAACAAGAGCTTCTGGTCCAAAGTACAGGCAAAACCCACAAAATACCTAAAGCTATAGATGGAAATCCAACATTTTTGGACTGCTGGTACTTCAAGTACCACTTAAGGGACAAAAGTAAGCACTGCTTTTAATCAAATAATGTTATATATTTGACTTAATGTATGATATTTGCAGCTTTACATCAATATAAAAAAATGTTATATTTCTTAAACTGAGATAATGTACCTAATGTGCCTTAGCTGTCTTGTTGTAAAATCCTTGTGGAGACAAGGCAGCTATATTTTTTTTTAATGAGGTAAGTATGTGAGGTCAGTGACAGGAAGAGGTATAATGCTGACCTCACCAAGCAACCTCATGATATAAAGTGCAGAGCTTTGTTTCCACAAGGATTTTGCTGCAGAATAACAAACATGCATTATTTATTCTGCAGTAAATCATACACATTTTTGGTGTTGTAGTTTCTTTTTCAAATAAAGGAACATCAAGACACGCCAATTTCCAATGGGAAAATTTCTAATCATTCTAATAATCTTAAATATTAGTTCCATTAAACTTGTTTGAGAACTAGTCAGAATTGTAGCATAGATCTGATTTTACAGTGAAAATGACATAACCCAGCATTTTTTAAATTATGGGCATAATTGCAAGTGGCAAAAATCAGGTTAATAGTTTATACTAACTGCATTTAATTTTTAGTAGGAATTATTTATGACATCTCACTTTACTAACAAATCTTGTAAATTGATTAGTATGCTTTCTTTGATTGTTCTTTGGTTTTGGATTTCAAACTAAGAATACTTTTTTTAGATAGACTTCTTCAGAAGTTAATATGCGTCTCTTTGAATCTTTGCACAAGCACACAATGATCAGCTTCCATAGCCATTACGTCTCATCATGTGATGCAACTGCTCATAGCAAGCACATTACTTAATTTGGATTTGGAAGTTTGGACTCTGGAGCCATGGGTTGGCCGCCCCTGACTTAGAGGAACAAAAATGTGTCTGCTTTGGCAGTGTTTTGAAAATTTTTCATGAACTTCGCAATAGTTAATGTTCCTAAGCATGAGCTCCTGGAGCTCATACGTAGCAGAATATCACCATGTCTCACCTTGTCTAAGTGTGTCCCAACCCTGCAATGGATCCAATAAAAGATATCACCCACAAAAATCCTTGCCTCTCTAACCTTCACAGTTATATAAATCTGTGATCCCTAAAGATGTGGGAACTAGAATGCAAATAATAATAAACCCACTCCTTACTCATTGGGGGCGCATCAAGACATGCATGGACATTTGGTTCACCAGGAACAAGTGGCAGCAATGCACTTTGCACAGCCGCTACTTGTCCCTGGGGAATGCCCATGCCATGCATGCTTTGGCGTGCAGCAAGTTGCCCTGGATGGGGTAGGGGAGGCTGGGGCCATCACTGGGCTGGCCTCAGCAGCCTTACCCTGGGGGCTTGGGGGCCTCCTGGAGCTTCAGCTCTGGCGATTCTGCCATGCAGAGCCTGGCTGGCAGTGGAGTGGGGCTCTGGGCAGCCTGGCTCCACTTTTCAGAGCACATGCTGGCCGAGCGTGTGTTGCTCCAGGTTTTTTTTCCAAGTTTTATTTTTTACCCCTCGATATCCATAGTGTCAAAAAAAAAAATGCAGGAAAAAAGCCTGGTGCAGTGCACACTCAGGCAGCATGCCCTTGCAGCATGGAGAACACTGGACTGTGCAGTATGCACCACATACCACACAACCACACTTGTCTGGAGATGCCCTGGGAGTCAAACTAATGATTTTTGAACACTTACTCTTGGTAATCCTGGAATTGGTTAGGGTGTACCTGCACAAGCAAGTGTATTGGCTGTTTGTTGGGGAGTGTTAGGAAATTCAGCATGAAGATGGAGGGTTGCATCAATCTTTAATGATACTGTTCAGGGTGGACTAGGCACCCCAGGCCTCATGAGGCTTGTTTGTCCTAGAGGAATTACATTGGAGCCTTAGCTGTCTTATGATTTAAAATGAAACACTTAGCATTCAGCACATTGATCTAGTATCAGTATTCAGCATTGATCTGATATTCCACGATATCCATGTGGGAAAACTGGAAGACTGTGGGCTCAGCAGCTCAACGGTTTAGTGGAGCAGCCCCCCAGCAGCTGCGGTCCCCCGGCTTGCCATGCCGGGCTCCACTGCCACTTCTGTGCTGCCCAGTGCAAGCTCCAGGCAGGCAGCAGCAGCAAACACTGCCTGGCGCAGCAAGCTGGGGGGCTGCAGCTGCTGCCACTGCATGCAGCTCTGACGGGCGAGCCTGAAGCCAGCGTGGGGCCCAGGCTGGCAGTGGGGCGGGTTACAAGCTGGTGCTGAGCCCGGGAAAAGTGGCCCCTCATCTCCCCTTTGGCTGGTACCCCCCACTACAGCCGCTCGCAGCCCATGTGGG
>NW_005842377.1:25397-25637 GCF_000455745.1 Alligator sinensis
GGGGGAAGGCTTTTCTCCATGCTCAGCACCAGCTCCTTCCCTGCCTGTGAGCAGGGGATTGGGGCTGCACGCTGCCCCCAGCCTGTACCACAGGGTTGGGGGGGCACTGGGAGTGAGTGGACGGGGAGCCAGCGGGAGCTTGGGGCCTGCACCGGTCTGTCCTGGGGCCAACACCAGCTGGGCCCAGAGCAGGGCAGCAGGGTACAGGATTCTGGCTGGCAGGGGCTCTATGGAGCCGGG
>NW_005842377.1:25665-38839 GCF_000455745.1 Alligator sinensis
CTTGGTCCTAAGACATTGGTCCCAAGATGGTGACCAGGGGGTGGGGCACCTGTCAAGAGGTGGGACACCTGTCAAGGGGCAGGGATACCCATGCAACCCTCGACAGCTTGCCAAAACTGGGTAAGCGGCCCTCTGCCCAAAATAATTGCCCGCCCCTGCTGATGCATCTTGTGTAAAACTAAGGAAGTGATACTCTCGCTGTACTCAGCACTGGTGAGACCACAATTGGAGTACTGCATCCAGTTCTGGGAGCCACACTTCAATAAGGATGTGGAAAAACTTGAGACAGTCCAGAAAACAGCTACCCTTATGATCAGGGACTTCCAAGGCAAGCCATACGAGGAAAGGCTGAGGGACCTGGGCCTCTTTAGCCTAAAGAAGAGAAGATAGCGGTTTGATAGCGGCTTACCGCTATATCACAGGAGTGTATCAGGAGCTCGGTGAACAGCTATTCACTAGGGCACCCCTGGGGAAGACCAGGACCAATGGATACAAATTCCTGGAAGGCCAGTTCAGTCTTAATACCAGGAAAAACTCCTTCACAGTCAGGGTGTCCAGACTGTGGAATAAACTCCCTCCAGAGGTGGTGCAGTCACCTACCCTGGAGATTTTCAAGACGAGACTGGATAGTAACCTCGCTGGGATCACTTGTCTTCCTGCATAGAGTGGGGTGGAGGGGCTGGACCTGATGATCTATGAGGTCCCTTCCAGCCCCTAACAATATATAAATCTATGACACAGACTATGATAAGTCTGACACAGACTTATCAGGAAGCTACTGACTTTATAACTGTTTGGTACTTTCACAGTTAACAATGATTCTGGAGGACATGCAAGAAACCCTGAGGATGCCATGGTTTGGGGGTGGGGGGGGGGGGGCAAGATTTGAAATGGTGGGGGGGGGTGGGGGGGGGGGGGGGGGGGTCAAGATTTGCAAAGGTGTGACTAGGAAAGAGTTGGGCTTTGTTTGTTGTTTTTTAAGTGCAAGTAAACTAATTGATTGCCCATTAACACATGAACAAAGCTGACTTAGTGCAGATCCAGGGTAGTTATCATCACCACTAACTTCCCTGCCCAATCTAATAAAGCAATCCTTTCAATTCAAACTAAGTAGCACAGCTATAGTTAGATTAGTGTTCTGCTTCTTGTGGGGCTGGTCACCTACCTGCTTTGTAATGAAGATGCAGATTAAACTACTGAGTGTCCTCCAGTGCCTATCAACAATTCCCCAGAAGAACAGGCATATTGTCCTACAACTCAGTAGCAAGAATGCACATGGGATATTACCCCTAAAAGTCCATGCAAGGGATGACAATACTAGAAACAACACAATAAGTCAGATAACTCCTTCACTATCAGGGTGTCCAGACTGTGGAATAAACTACCTCCAGAGGTGGTGCAGTCACCTACCCTGGGGGTTTTCAAGAGGAGACTAGACACTCACCTTGCTGGGGACAACCTAACACCAGTTGTCTTCCTGCCTAGAGTTCCTGGACCCAATGATCTGCAAAGTCCCTTCCAGCCCCTAACAATCTATGAATATATGAATAAGGCTTCCCAGTGTAGTTATACACACCCAGGCTAAATGTATAATGAAGTCTTACCCATAAATGAAAATGAAATCACCGAGGTTTACTTCTGCTTGAAAGAGGAATTCGGACTTTACCGAAGAAAAAAAGGTAAAGACCCCAGTCCTACAAAAACACATCTTTAAAATGTGCCTTCTGAAAGAATTCCCAGAAGCTTGTGCCTGTACCATATATGCACATCAATGACATGACTTATAGGTCATCTCTAAGACACAATCTCATTGTGCCAGAGGACAGGCATACTCTGGCCCCATATACTGTGCTCCTGAACCAGGAACAGCCATAGCTTGGTGCTGTGGGCAAGTTAATTAACATTCAACAGTGTTTTGATTCAGGTGACAACCTGTGCAGAGCAGTGTGGCATATTTGAGGGCACCACTGCCAGACACGGTAAGCTCACAGTCTAAGCATAGCCAGAAAATAAATACCAAGCTAAGTTGAGCATGCATCAAAGTTAAGTATGCATACAAATCCTCTGGCTGTAGTGTTTGGAAGCCCATATATTAGATTAGGGGTGCTCAAACCCTGGCCCACAGGCCTGATCCAGCCTGCAGAGCCATGTCATCTAGCCTGCAGGACTCTCCAGGGGTCTGAAAATTTGATGGCAGCTAATTGCCACTCTCCTGCTGTCAAATTTCCAGACTTGGTGGGAACACTACAGGCTGGATAGCATGGCCCTGCAGGCTCAATTGAGCGCACACGGCCAAATGTAGAGGCACAAACCTAAGCAGGGTGCCACAGAGTAGAGCTGGGCAGTGTGAGCTGAGTTGGGCAGTGTGGAACAGCATGGGGACAAGTGAGGCAGGAGCACTGCCACTCCAAGAGGAGCCTTGGTGCAGTGGGCAAAATGCCTTTTGCATCAATAGAGGTACGTACATGGGAGCATGACAGTCTGCAAAGCAGTCCCACACCACTTATTTGGTCCATGAGGGCAAAACCTTGAGCAGCGCTGCTTTTCATCCTTGCCTTTTAAAGCTCATTTTGTCTAAGTAGGTCACAGCATAGTTTATTATCCCGGCCTATGTGACATACCCTTTCTGGATTCAGCTCTTCTGTTACTCCGACAGAAAAGGCCCAACTGCCCTAGAGTCACAAGATAGTGCTGACACTAGTATCTATACACACCTTTTCATAGCCTTGTAGGGACTCAGTCTTCAGTTTTCTCTGTAGTGGCACAGTAATTGAAGACATAAACACACAATAATTCTTTACTTAAGATAGCACAAGAAACACTCAGGTCCAGACAAAGTAGTACACATACTCACATGCACATACCACTTTCATTTTTCTTGTTATTGAGCATTTTTTAAAATTGTTCCTCCTGTATATGACCTCACTTCTAAACCACAGATTGAGGAATCTCCTTTTGCAGCCACTTCCCTACAAGACTGGTTGGTCAGTCAGTAAAGCTCATACTCTCTTTAACATACATGTATATAATACTGAAAGAAAGACTGATATCAGTTATGTGAAAATATATTTTAAATGTTAGTATATGAATTAAAAGTATGTTATTTGAATGGTTATTCATTGTGCTGCTCCACTATTAATTTGAAAACTAAATTCATGGTAAGAAAAAGGCACCAACTTTGGAAACAAAAGCTTTCAATTTATACACAGAACAGGTACAACATAGACAGTGATGACAGCTTCTCTAAATTGGCTAGTCAATGTGATTTAATCATGACCCGATGTAAAAGTTATTTTTCCTTAATTGTGTTTGTACATTTTTCTGCTTTTTTATGATAGACAAGTAAAACAGCATTTGAGTGCCTTCTTATTTTTCTGTTTTTTATTCTATAAACATAAAATGTTTATTACTTGATTTTGCTGAAGGACTTGATATCTCAGAGGATAGGTATTATTAGATCTCATATAACCCATCATTCCTTCTCTCCTTGACTGTTCAATTTCTACTTTTTTAATTTGTGTTATTTTTCTCCAGCTATCACAAATAGTCCAGGCTCCATATTACCTAAATATAGAATGTAAAAAGAAAGAAACAAAATATGTTTAAAAAATAAAATATCTTTCAGACCCTGCAGCATAAAATAACAAAAAAGGATGTAAGCATATTTTTTCTCCTTTTGCAGGTCACCTTTAACCTTGCTGTTAGAGGGCAATGCCACAGCTTCAATGAGATTTAAAGTACCATCCTGCCAGTAAGAATATTTGGCAAATATTATTAGAAGGACCTAACCAGGAAACAAACATTTTTGCATACACTTGGCTTGTCTATCCATAAAACTATTCCTTTTAAAGTGGATTAAACTAAACAATAACAAGGCACTCTTATTCCCGAATAAAAATGCCCACAGGTGATATAATTACTGCATTTAAATTCATATCCCACTTCAAATTAGAAACAACTTTCAAGTGTTGACAAGCCCTTAGGCTTTGTCTTCATAGCTTTAAAATGCTATTTATAGTAACAAACATGAAATAGATGTATTGCTGCCAAATCCGAAATGAAGACAAAGAACTTGTAATTTAATCTAGGTAAGGTCAGCTCTTTAAAGCTAGTGTCTTGTCCTCACAATATTTTTACCCTATGGGCATGTCCATACATGCTGGCACACGTGGCACAAATGTGTACTGGAGATTTGTGCCTCTGCACATGCATCTGAATATGCACTTTGGTGTGGAGCAAATTGTGCAACTTGGCACAAACTGACCATGCCCAGCTCCTCCCAGATCTGCTGTCAGGGGGAGCAAGAGGCTGGGGCCAGCACTTGTGCTGGCCCCAGCAGCATAAAATGGTGCCCTGGCAAGCAGCTCAGAACTACTTACCCTCAGGAGTTTCTGAGGCCTGTTCAGTTGGTCTGTGGGGACACTAGTCCCCTGTGCCAGGTGGACTGCTGAAGCAGCCCTAACCCAGAGTGGCCCCTACACCCTCTACCCACTGCAGCAGGCTGGCAATCGGGGCTGCTGTCTGGCTGTCACCTGCTGCCACCTGTGACAGCATGCAGCCCCTTGGTTGCATGTCTGCCGGACTCAGACAAGGACGACATGGCTGCCTGGGTTCTGGTACGGGCACTGCAGTGGAGCCATCTGCGCCTCTGGGCCAGTTGCCAGTGGGCTGTGGCTGCACAGTTGGCCTTCAGGCAGCACTGCTGTCATGTCTTTTGGTGCCCCCGCCCTGCCATCTGGGCAGCTATGGCTCAAAAGATATGCTCCTTGTGGTGGCCCACTTCAAACTGTCGAAGCATGTCCTTCTGGCCCCAAATGGCCAGGAGCTCAGCTACCTCACCTGCCCTCCAGTTGAGTCCCCAGTGCTGGCCCTTGGGCAGGCTCCTCTGCCCAGGTCCCGCAACTTGCCTCACCAGCAGAGATCCTGGTGTTCCCTGTTTAAAGATTCCAAATTCTCTTATAAAAAACCCAAATTCTCACATTTAAATACCCAAAATCTGTGTTCTTCCATGATTAAAATGAAACACCACTATATATAGAGAGATCAGTTCAGCAGTGTTTTACTGACATATTTACAAGTTTAAAGTAATTTGGAAGCCTACCAATGCCTCTATCATCATAGTAAAATGAATTCTAAATATCTATATACTTTGGCATTTGCTTTTGGGTTTTTTTTCTCATAGAAAAATCAGAGCTGCCCCTGTCCCCTTTGCTCACCAGGATGGGGGGCACTGAGCAGCATGGGTGCCAGCACCCCGCCCATGCCCTTGCCCCTCACTACCAACCCACAGCCCTGCCAGTGCCCCCCACTCCTGACCTGCAGCCCTCGCCCCCACTAGCTCCACCCTGGCTGCAGCTCCAGCCCAGCACCAGGACATGAGTCCAGCTGCAGCTGTCCCACCCGCTGCTTTGTGACACTGAGCAGTGCTAGCCCTTGCTGTTCTGCTCCCTGTGCCCAGGCCCCAGTGATCCCCATGCCGTTCCTGGGAAGCCCTCGACTGGGGCTCAGGGTCTGAGCTGGGCAAGCCCTTTCCCTTCCAGGCCGACCTCCCCCTGCACAGGTTGCTCTAGGGGGGCAGGAGGGCTCTTAGCCTGGCTCTGACAGCCTCTCTTACCCAGAGCTCTCCCCTACCCCCGACCTCTATCTCTTTCTCTTTCATACACACCCCTGCTGCCACCCCCACCCCTCCCCTCAGCCCATCACACTCTCCAAGTGGCTCCTGGAGTCAAGAGCCCCCACAGGACTGGGCCCCATGGTCCAGGACTAGTGTGGGCATGGGGCAGGGCTGCAGTGTGGCAGTTGCCTGTGCAGCTGCAGCTCCTGCCAGCAGGTCCTGTCCTGTCTGGCAGCTGGGCATGCAGGGTATGAGATGTGTGGCAGAATGTGAGGTTTGAGGGGGCATTGGGTGTGGGGAGTGGGTGTGGGGTTTGTTCGGGTGAGGTTTGTAGGGGTGGATTGGGGCAGCGGTTTGGGGTGTTGTGGGGTCTGTGGGTAGGTATGTGGGTGGGGAGCTTGTGGGGGTGGTTTGGGGGTGTGGGGTTTGTGGGTGGATTGTCAGGGGCTGTGTGGGAGTGTGGACACTGTGTGGAGGTGGGGATGGCTGCTTGGGAGAGGTGGGACCTCCACCTGTCCCCCTGCATGGCACACAGACCCCCTCATAGCACACAGCGCCCCCACAGCAGCAGCAGCAGCCATCAGGGCTCCTGGCAGAGACCCCCGGCAGCACAGGGCCACCTCAGACCTGTTGGCTGCAGATGGCACTGGCCTGGCCCAGACTGTGCGCCCTTGGACAGAACCGGGCCATCTCCTGCTGTCACCCATGGCTGCCAGCACTGCAGGCAGAAACCATGCACCCTTGGGCTCTGCTGGGTCCTGCTTCCAAGTGTCCTGCATGCTGTCAAGCCAGGCCAGCCCCATGCAGGCAGGATCCGGCCGGGCCCGAGGATGCGTGACCTTTGCCTGCAGTGCCGACAGCCATGGGTGATAGCAAGAGCTGGCCTGATTCTGTCCAAGGGTGTGCAGGCTGGTTTGGGCTAGTGCCATGTGTGGCATGCTGCAGCAGCAGGGGAAGGGGGAAGGCCAGGTCCCAGAGCTTCTCTTCAGAGGACCCAGCCTCCTGGAGCATGCCCTGCACCACCTTTTCCCAGTGTGTTTTGTTTTTTTGATACTGAGATTTCCTGGTGTCAAAATTAGAGCCCACACTGCAAATACATAGTGCGGGGAACATTTTTTCATTCCTAGCGTACCTCTTGTGGCGTCTAAAACTGCTTTGAGATGCTGTAACAGGCATGTGTTTGCTCTTCTGGATGCAGGTTATGAGAGCTAATGCCTGGCAGTTAACTCACAGTAAAACATGGTAAAAACTGTTTTTGTCTGTAGGACAAGCCCTTACTTGCCTAAACTTTATTCAGAGAAGCAGTCAGGAAGAAGTAAGTGCTTGCAGAATGGGGGCAATGTTTTCCCACTTCTCTCTTCATGCTCCAAGTGCTTGAGCTATGCTGAGTCTGTCAACAAGCATATTCATTGTAATGGTGATTTTTATACTAACATCTATGTCCTGCCTTACACTGTAGATGTAGATAACCTTTTATATAAAGAATACAAACTAAAAAGCTGTAAGATGTATCTGAAGACAACAAAAACTGTCACTAACAAAGACCTAGAAGCAATTTGTTCCTAATGTATCCAACTCCTTGTCAAGTTTTATTTTTCATTTTTACATGAATTCGGGACAATGAGTACCATTACCCCAGGTGAGAGTAAATGTAATAATTCACTTGTTAAAAACAAAAATTATTTCACACAATGATCTGATTACAAATTGTAGTGGAGAAATTCAATTTCCATAAGTTCCATAAACCACTCCCCAGGCTATCTATAAGGCTTTCAATCTAAGGCAAAAGGCAGGGTGGATTTGCCCCGTATGCAAAAGCCAGAATATCAAACTCACCCCTGCCCTGGGCTGGACCCAGAGGGCCAGCAGCAACTGCAGTGGGTCTGGCACTAGGTGGCAGCATGAAGCTGGGTTTGGGCAGCAGCCTGGGTCTGGGGTTAGCAGCACAGGTCTAGGGGCATGAGGTGGCATGGGCCTGCACAGGCTTGGGGGCTACTGTCAATAAACATGGGACCCCAAGGACCCCAAATTGTGTGGCAGGCCATACCCCCCAACTTTTGGTAGCCCACTGGACAACCACCAGGCCAGATGAAACGGTTCCAAAGGCTGTACCTAGCCCTTAGGCTATATATTTTACACCCCTGTTATAGATTAGTTAAATTAGGGATGCATAAGCTTTTGTAAGCAGTGGCTTACTTCATCAGATGCTACATGGTTATGTCAAGTGACGTTAGCAACATGGCCTATAGTTAACATTTCCCAACACATCTAATAATAAGCCCTTCTTTCCAGATGCCTAGAGACTGGGATAGAAGTGCAGCTGAGGAAAACAGCATGGCACAGGGAGAGTCTCGCAGAGATGTAAGTAGAAGACATCAGCAAGGAACAGGGGAGAGGGATTAAAACATTCACCACCATAATTGAACTACAAGTTGTGTTTCCTCTGCTGTTGATAAATATTTGTGAGATATGTTAATGTCTACACTGCGAAGTATCTGTGCCAAGCAGAGGCACATTTGCACACATCATGTTGCTCTCCATGGGCTACCTTCTGAGCTGGAAACAGGGTACTTTTGTTTTGGCAGCATTGACTAGCCTTTCTATAGCACTAGGTGAATGTTACTATGCTGCTTAGCCAACTAGATTTTAGCCAACTAATACACCTCCCTTCCTCCAGGTGTCCAAGAATTCAGTCTTGCTCTGGAACAGGAGAAGAAGCATGTGTTTTAGTATTCTGTCCTCTGCCCAGATGGGCAGTCCTTCCTAGCAGAGAGCAGGTAAAACATCTTGGGAGGGGAAACAAAAGAATGGAAACAAAATGCATGGAAAGCGAGACTAGCTTTTTTTTAAAAAAAAAAATAAGATAGCCACATCTACCTAGTGCTGTGGGAAGGCTAATTAGTGCAGCTGAAACACATCTACACTGTTTCCAGCTCAGAAGGGAGCCAGTATAGAGCAGCAAAGTGTGTTTGAGCACACTACTGCATGGTATGGTAAGTTTGCAGCCTAGACATGTCCTATATGTTGCTTCTCTCTAATGTAGTGGCTTCCAAAGTACAACCCTACGAAGTATTTGTATACAGCCTGCAATGGACTTCTTAATGGTGGCTGTCTTTGGCAGAACAAGCTAATTCATGAGACTGTAGTCACTGACTACTCAGGAGTAACTGACTGACAAACCTTAGCAGCAGCCCTCTGATTCTCCTTACTGTAGCTTTGTATATGTAAAGCATATTTTTTTTACGTCTATTGAACATAAAGGTATTGGACTGTAGATTCATTTTGTCATGTGGCCCCAGTATGATGCCTAACCCATTAAGTGGTCCTTCATGAAGAAAACTTTAGGAAACCCCTACTCTAATGCTGGCCCACAAGGAGAATGATGACCTGTTGTCAGTTATTCCGTCACTTTGAGTAGAAGAAACTCATATTGTGGATCCAAATGTCCCAATCCTAAATGATACCTATGTGTAACTCAGTATGTCTCCACATAATGGATTTTCTGTTTCTATTTTATTTCTCCTTGATCTTTGAAAACACTAGGAATTTACAGACATAAACATGCAAAGGCTGTTAAAGTTACGAAGTCTAGCACTCAAAAGTTAAGAGAGGCCAGAATGGGTTGTCTGTGCAGTCTTAATTTATCCTTCTTACCCATCTGCATTGAGATAGTCTTTAATTATGTGATCACAGCTGGCAGGCGTAATTAATTTAGACTTCCAGAAGGCTGTTGACAAGGTCTCATGCAAGAGGCCACTAAAGAAGCTAAGTAGACACTGGAGGAAGAAGCTAATTATTGTCATGGATCAAAAACTGCCTGGAACAAAGAATAGGATTAAGTGGTCAATTTTCATCATGGCAAAAGGTTAACAGCAGTGTGTTTCTAGGTTTCATATTAGTCCCAGCATTGTTTAGTATGTTTATTAAGGATCTTGAATGAGGGAGTGAATAGTAAGGGACTAAAATTGGCAGATGACTCAAGGTTATCCAGGTTAATCAGGACAAGAGGGCTGTGACTAGTTTCAGAGATTCTTTAAATAAAATAGGTAAATGACAAGACGATGTGAAATTACATTTACTGTCAACACATGCGTGGTTCCCTCCAATATTAAAGGAAAAAAAATAAACTCCCACAGCTTAAAGAATTCAATGTACAAAGTACAAGGAAGCATAAGGAAGAAACCCAAGTTTCACTGTAGCCAGTTCACTGAAAACGTCTGTTCAATGTACAGCTATGGTAAAAAAGTTAACAATATGTTGAGTAATGGCATGGGAGTAGTACTACTAGTAGTAGTAATACAATATGGCTTTATAGATTTGTGCAGCCTAATCTGGAAGCTGCACACAGTATAGGTCCCCCCTGTTTCAGAAAAAGGAACTTGTAGAATGGTAGTGCCCAACTTTCTGGATGAGCAGTGTGAGGTTAATCGGCAGGGTGGATCCCATGCGATACTGGAGCCTAGGGTTGGTCTGCATGCTAGTCCAATCTCTTGCACCTGGATACATGTGTGCGCTACTGGGTCCAGAAATTTGACAGTGGGGGAATGGCAATTAATACTGCCACCACTCCCCTATTGACAAATTTCCAGGCCCTTGGGGAACTCCGCTGGTCAGATGGCATAGGACTCAGGGGTCAAGCACCCGTGTTGTAGAACACGGTGATGTTTGAACGATACCCAATAGAATGATCCAGGGCACAGAAAAATTCTTATAAAAAAAAAAGGAATTTTATCTTTAAAAGTAACAAAGGAATAGTATATGAAATAATGAATGGTACAGATAAGGTGGACCCAGAATGTGTTTTCTGTGTCTGAATAAAATTAAAAGAGGAGAAATTCCAAAGCAACAAATGGAAATATGATTACATACCATGTGTGTGGAACTTGCTACCACTGGAAGTCATTGTGGACAAGAATTTAAGATTTATTAAGGGGTCAAACATTCATATGTATATAATGTCCAGAGATATCTTAATTAAGAGGGGCTGGACTCGATGATCCTCTGGGGTCCCTTTCAGCCCAAATGTCTATGAAATCTATGAAGAGCAAAATTTGAAAAGTAGATGAAAGCATTGCTTCATGGCTTAAATATATTCGGGAATACGGGTTTCCCTCACGTATGCTGTACATGTGTTCCTGGAAAACAGTGCATAACTTAAATTCGCATAAAGGGAACCCACTGTACAATGTAACAAATAGGGATACATTCCAAGACCTAGACTATACTCACCCCCAGGCCCATTTCTACCACTTTTACAAGACAGTTTTGGTACTCACCAACAGCAGACAGTACACACAAGCACAGGGCACTATCATAATGGGGATGGCAACTACAGAAACACGTCACAGACAATGAGCAAGGAGGCACACAGGAGACTATATTGTGGTGCATATCACTCCCACAATGCACTGCACAAAGCAGCTGACTGCGGGCTTCCACCACACCAATCACATAAGAGTGAATTTATCTCGCATATAACACATTTTGGTATAAGAAGGGTCATTGCATAAGAGTGAATTCGTACATATAGAACCCGCATAAAGCGAGGGAAACCTGTACTGTGGGATGATTAAGAAAAGGAGATTATTTTTCAACTGCCTATTGCAGGGTCATTACATCATTTTCTGAAACAGCTGATACTGGGCACTGACAGATACTGGACAAGGTGGATGACTAATCCACAAAGGCTGTTCCTGTTTTTCTATGCATAAAATAAATGGTTTTCATTGACTGAGCAGCTATTCACTGTATTGGTTTATCTTCAGTGTTCAGTGTGTGGCCCCATGCTTAATTTACTACACACTAATCTACCCCTACTCTGAAGGTACAATTATTAATTTCCTTTTCGGCATGCCTACCTATGGTGCTCAGTTTTAGGCTGAGTGCTTCAAAGACTAATGCATGTTCACAACATCCTGTAAAGTGAAATGATATCCCCACATTACAAATGGGGAACTTAAAGTAACATAAAAATGTCCGCTAATATTCACCATGTTGGGTCCAGCTGGTATAGGAAAGTTTTTCTGAACCAATTCTGTTGTAGAAACTCCAAATATCTTGTTCCCAGTAAAACATCTTGTTTATATACCCATTTTTATTAATCTGTCCTCCAGAAAGATCCTAGTAGTATATATTCCATTGTAACTCTTCATATTCCATCATGAAATTAATGCATCCACCCAGAAATCAGTGCAAGATTGGGAGGACAAAAGCCTCAATAAAATAATCTTGTTTAGTGTTTCAATCGGGAGCAAGATTACACCTCAAAATAAGATTGAAATTCCCAGCCAGTTACCAACTTCAAGAGCAACAGCAGTGGGAGAATGTGAGCTGGCTGGGCTACTATATAGAAAGGAACTCCACAAAAAAAATTTACACAAAGAGGGGAAGGTCCCTTGGCGCAGGCTATTGTTGCCTCACTGAGAGTACTTAGGAAGAAATGGGCCAAACCCCAGTTGTAAATTCAGATCTCACAGCTGGTAGCAAAACAACTTCAAAAAAAAAAAAATCCCATGAGTCATCCCCAGTCCCTTGGAAACACATTTTATTTCGTGTCTTTTCACGTCAGGTTAAAAATGCCAAGTCTGGACTGAGCCTTTTTCCTTTCAAGTAGGGGGAAAGTTAAGTGGGGCAGGGCCGCGCTAAAGCTTCGGGATCCTTATCGGCACACTTGGACCTCAGCTGAGTCACCGACTCCAGCAGATTTGGAGCAGCAACAAGCCATTGTGAGGACAAGTTTAAAGGACCCAGCTGGGGAGGGCTGCTGCTTTCCCTCGCCCCTGATCTGAGTCCCAGAGGGAGGAAGGACACAGGGAAATCTCGCCTACACGATTTGCTTTGTGGGAAAGGCTGCGTTTGCTGAAGCTTCCAGAGTTACACAACAGGCAGCTCCGCTCCCCCCACATGCAGCTTGTCTCCTCCCCTGCTCGCTCTGCACTGGCCTAAGCTCCTCTGAGTCACCGCGTCTGGCTGGGCCGGGTCTCGCTTCACTCACTCTCCGCACTCAGACAGACACCACCGGATATGAGCTACCAATCCCTGCCCCAAACAGCCTCACGGTAAATACGAGCCACGACTCCCCGCAGCAGCAAACACTGGAGCCTTGTTAACTGAACTTACTCAACAGCCGCCTTCCCCCCCCCCATCTGTCCCCAGTGCACAAGGCAACAGCTGTTCTCTCTCCAGTGCGGCTCCCCCGTGCAAAAAAAAAAAAAATAGTTACAGGAAGATGGTTTCAGGACTTGGGAGATGTGTTTATTTTTTGGCATGCTGGTCCTTGACTCCTGGGTTTGGGCGCATTGCGAGGAGAGGGATCGGCTGCGTATGGCGGATCTGGGATTAGAAAGTTTCTTTGAAGCGAGCTCCCAGCTTGGCCCAAGCACCAGTTCGTGGGGGCCGGAGGGGACGTCTCTTTTCCTTCCCAGGCTCAAGCAGCCTCTCGTGTGGCCGCTGCTTTTGCCGGGCCCCGTTTTGGCAAGGGGGGGGTGGCAACTTCCCTCGGGCCCTGCACTCGGGCACCCCGCGTCCCTCCCGCCCCTCGGGCTCGGAGCAAAATAAACT
>NW_005842377.1:38862-43741 GCF_000455745.1 Alligator sinensis
CGTAGCCATGATGCAGGCGGGGAACGAGATGCTTTTTTTTTTTTTTTCGTTTGTTTAGAGTCGTGAGCGCTTCTGTCTCACAGCAAAGCCGCGGGGTCGGGGGAGCTAGCTGCGCCTCACACAGGGAGGCTTTCCCCGCGCGCGGTGTGAGAGGGGGCAGGCCTGCCGTGGCGGGTGTAAAGCCTGGGCGCAGCCAGGCACGCGGGGTGGAGGGGAGGCGGCTGCAGCTGGGGGTGAATCAGTTTCAGTGAGAGGTTTCAGAGCATGTGAGGCTGAGAGCAGCGCCTCCGGCAAGCCCCGGCCCTCCGGGGGTCTCCCGCAGCGCCAGCCCCCGGCGCCGTGACACGCTCGGGAGTGGGCGGCTCATCCGGCAGTCACAGGAGCCGGCGGGGTGCGGGGAGCTGTCAGTCCAACCTCCCCCGCCGGGGGGCACCCGGCTCCCCCTGCCCCGCAGCCTTGCCTCGTGCGCGTGCAAAGTGGTGTGTGTAGGGGTGTGTGACGGTAGTAAGGCGTGTGTATAGGGTGTGTAAAGATAGCATGTCAAGCGTGTGTAGGGGGCGTGTAAGGGTACTATGTGAGGGGGTGTAAGGTGTGTGTACGGGTAGTAAGGTGTGTGTGTGTAGGGGGGTGTAAGGGTAGTAAGGTGTGTGTGTGTGTGTGTGTGTGTGTAAGGGCTGTTCCCCCCCCCAGCAGTCCGGGCGCGGAGGCGGCGCTGGTGCGGCTCGCAGTGGCTCGGAGCGCGGCGGGGCTGGGGGGCGGCCCTCGTGTCGCCGCGTCTCACTCCGGCTTGGCGCAGGGGGGAGGAGGAGGAGGAGGAAGGGGCTCCCAGCCAGACGCATCACAAAGAAAGGGGGGGGCGGGGGCAGAGCTGCGGGCCGGCGGCGGCGGCGCAGGGCACGCGGCGCTGGCGGTGCGATCGCTGCCCCCTCCCCGTGCCGCGGCGCCCCGAGCTCAAGATGAAAACGAAGCGAGGTAGGTGAGCGCGGCCGCCTCGCCCCTGCGCCTCGTGTTCTGCCGGGGGTTTAAAACTTCTCCGCGGAGTTTACTTCGCTGCCCCCCGCGCGCACTTTCCGCCCTCTCTTTGTGTTTGTCCCGCTGCCCCTCTCTGGAGCCGCTGCCCGCAATGGTAGCGGATGATATTTCGCTTCCCGACAGAACATGCGGGGCTGTTGTTTTGGCCGCGGCTTCGCTCCATGCCGCTGGCTCGCTGTCAACAAACATGTTGGGCTCCTGCTTTGTGTGCACACCAGCCTCCTGCCCCTCGCCCTCCTTCTCCCTTCCCATCAAACCGACCCCTCTCTCCTGTCCCTCCAAGATGTCTCCAGGCAGGTCACCCAAGGATGGGGCTCTTTGATCCTTTTCTCCAACTTTCCCAGGAAAAGCCAAAGCCAAGTCTCGGGACAAGGGGCAGGCAAGGAGGCTCCCTCAACTCTTTGTTTGAGAGTGAGCATGGGAGACGTAGGGCTTGGAAGGGAATTGCAAGTCAGGCTTTGGGTGGTTTTTTCAATCTTTAGATTTTAAAAAATCTGATTTCTCTCTCCCCTTTTGGCAAAAGTCCCTGTTCTGATTGTTTTTAGGCATTTTTTGTTTTTTTGTTTTAAAACTAAAAGTGATATAAAAGTTTCCACGGCGTGGAGGGAGGTGGTAAACACACTCGGAAAAGTTTTCAGGAGATGAATTTAGACAGACGTTATAGCCAACAGATGGTCACTCTTTGCATGTAATCGCTGGAGTGCCTACAAAACACAATTTTGTTATAAAGATACAATTTTGAGTGCATTTAAGGACAGCTTTTTAACACATTTGTTTCCTATGAACTTTATTTTTTCAGCTGTAGGTCCATGCTCCAGAAAGGAAGTAAAAGTTTTGGGTTTGTTTGGTTTGTTTGTTTGTTTGGTTGGTTGGGGTTTGGGGTTTTTTTTGTATTTAAAGACCATTAAAACAGCCAAGAGTGAATTGAGAGAGACAACACTGCGCATGTTCACTATACTGAATTTTTTTTTTACTACACGTTCTCGTGGATCCAAAGTACAGATATCTACTCCATTATTAATGTTCCCGCGGCTCTCGGCACCTACATTTATACACATCTTTAAGCATCTTCTGAATGCTCGCTATGCAATTTCAGATGTGTGCTCTCATAATGTATTTTTGGCACTCATGAAAAGTCTTGCACTCCATTGATTGGAAACGAAACATATGAAGGACATTAAAACACAAATACTAAGTTGACGGAACACTAGTGATTTTTTTTTTTTTCTCTTTTTTTTTTAAACCCACCAAAAGCAAGGACTTAAGAATTCAAACTGAAACTTGGTGTTTTTATAAGCCAGCCTCCCTTACTCAAATATTTCAGTCTTCTAACTGGAATGGTATCTTAGATAACACGTGCTGCATACCAAACCCAGCCCTATATTCCCAGAGAGTTACAGGCTGGGACTCCAAATTTCTCAGCCATCGGAGGTTTGTTCAGAGTCTTAACGTTATTGAAAGTGGTTTTATATGGTTTAACTGAATTATTTAGACTAGTTATTTTTAGAACATTCCTTTGCTCCCTATTTGCACAGTAGTGGTGAGTTGGTTTCCTGTCTGCTGTTGCTTCCATTGTTCATACTCCTCTCCCTAAGGGCAGCTACTGGTTGTTGAAATACCAAACTTTGTACACTTTCCAACTGGTTATTCTCACCACCTCCCAAATACATGCGTGTGGAAAAAGGCTGATGAAGTTAACAAGTATGTGTGCATGTGTGTGTGTGATCTGCCCTGTGAATTGGGAGTTCTGTTTCTGAAACAATGGAAACAATGAAAGGTGACATGGTGGAAGGAGAACTTTTGAGACTGTGGGTTTAGAATTCATGTGGCAGACATTAGAAGTTGAGAAGCTTACAAAGGAATGAAACTTTAAAAACGTTTAAAAGATGTTTACAAAGGGTTTTTTTATTAAAGGCTGGACTTGCAGTTTGCATTTGTGGCCTGACACTCAAAACTCGATTCAAGAAGTTTCAAAGTATGACCTTGTTTCATATTTCTTTCTTGTACTCTTAAAAATACTCTCTCCCCCCCCCCCCCCCCCGGTATTTTTCTATTTTTCTATTTGTTTTCTCTAGAATATTTGTTTTCTATAGGGGTTTTTATATTTGTATTCTATAGAATAGCCAAGTGTGACTGTTTTCTGAAAGTTCAAGCTGTGAAAAGCACAGGAAAGAAAACTGGTTCCTCCACTTGTGAAAAGTACATTCAAGGAATAAGGAAAACTTTCAATTCCTTGTTCTGGAAATTCCCTCACACATTCCCATAGTTCCTTTGTTAGACCTGATTCATTATGCAAACTATTTAAGCTGCTTATGTCTCCCCCTGTCCAAAATTCACATCAGATTTCAACTACAATCCTTTTTTTTTTTTTTTTTTTTTTTTTTTGAACTTGCATGTACAGTACTAAGTTAAATTTCTCAGTGAATGGTAAGAATTTAGTTGATAAATGATGGTAATGATAATTGGTCTTCAGTTGATGGGACCAGTTTGATATTTATAAACTTTCCTTCTTTAATTTGTCAATTATACAATTTAGGACCTAATCTTGCAAAGATAATGGCAAAAATAAAGGCATTTGTTCTTTGAGACTGCTCACTTGTGTGCAGTCAGTTACAGCTGGGGGTGGGGGGGAGTGGGCTTAGACTGCAAATTCATCAATTGAACTATACCTGTATAAAAACTGAGCTAGAGATACTCGAATAAAAGTGGAGAGTGTATGCCAGAGGTGATTTAGTCTACTTCTGCAGAAGGGAAGCAGTTCTGTGCAGCACACTTTGAACAACAGTTGGCTGCAACTGCTTTCCTTGTGAAAGTCTTCTGCCATATGTTAGGATATCTTTCTCTGATATGCAGCCTAAATGTACATTTGCTTTAACTTCATTCAGTTTTTTTTCTTGTGTATAAATCCTAGTCTACCCTGCCTCATTTTTTGTCAGCTCCTCTGCTTGGGTCCATACTTCCAAGTACTAGTTATACTACACTCATCATTATGCAAAACTAGTCACAATCAATTTTTATTTCCCATCAGATTTATCCCTCTAGTCTGTAAAAACCAAAATATTTTTAACCATACTTTGGCTAAATATTTGGCAACTTTCAAGTATCAAGGACAACATTTTATGAAGTAGACAGGGTTGATCTTCTGTGATCCGTGAATTTTTTAGCCTGTGATATGATACAACAGTAGTTTGAATTTTTCATATGTTGATAGATAAGAAGCGGGGGGCAGGTAAATCAGTATATATAATCTGAAGCGGGAGCTGATCTTATAAACTTTACAGGTGGTTCTTAAAGCAGTAATCCTATTGAAATAAATAAGATGACTTAAGTGAATAAGGACTAGCTCATCAAAGCAAAAATCACAGGATCAGAGTCAGGGTCTTGTTTTGGTTCTCAGGCCTTCTCTGCATATATATTTATGACAGTTCTATGGGGGCAAAGCATTGTGTAGATGCTCTTCTGTGAGGTAGAAGCTGTTAGTCTTGCTACCCTACCCTGCCCTGCCCTGCCTTCTGCCCAACTGATTAACACAGCTAACTCTCTCCACTACTGGTATCAAATTATCTTAATTGCTCCTATTGCTTTAAGCTACCATGATGTAAACTTTAGCTTATGCCAAAATTTAATGTCAGCATAGTCTTTTGAACCAGTTAAACTAAGTCTAAGTCAGTCAGAGTTGCTCTACCTATGTATGCGTCCTTATTCTAGGGTGTACATAACCGTTAGTTATGGTCCAGACATGGAGCCTAGCCAGGAAGCCTTTCAGTTGGGCCCTGTTAAAACAGGAAACCAGCAGTGTATAGTCTGATTACTAACAAGAAGAAAAAACAAAGCTGGCTTGTAATCA
>NW_005842377.1:43772-52249 GCF_000455745.1 Alligator sinensis
CAGCACCAACGTGGCTTCTGCTGTAGTAGACTATCAACTGGGGGAGTGAGATCTGCAGCCTTCACTTCCTGTTGCTGCATTATCTGTACATTTTCTAGAGATGTTTGCTAAAGGTTTAGAAAGCTGATGCTCATTTCAATGAGAAGTTGTAATACAGTTTGTTCCAGTTTAACCAAAGCTTGTTTTGTGTCACTAACCTATTAATTCAGGGACCATGTCACACTAAGCAAGCAGATCAAAGAGCAGACTCTGGTGTGGTTTCATTTCTTTTATTACTGAGTTACAGTAAGACAACTTTGTTGAAAAACAACTTCTTACTTTAAAAAAAAAAAGAAATGGGGTATGAGAATATAACACTTTCAAAAACATTTTGACCTTTCTGAATTTCAGATAGTTTTTTATGTAAAATTTTAGATGGTGCAAAGGAACAGTTCAAAAACCAAGGCTTTGGTTAGCAAGATGCTTGCATGAGACGTTTGTAATTGTTTGTTAGAGCTTGGGAGAGGGAGCCAAAGGGATTTCATTGGTAGAGCCTGGTTCTGCAAACACTTACGTACACAATTTTACTCCTTTGAGCAGTTTCATTGACTTATCTTAGTTCTTGGTTTTCAGTCTCCACCATCTGCCTCTCTCTATTTCCCAAGGTCTCTGATTTGATAAGGATCCCTGGAGCCTAGTATACTTTGAAAACCAAAAAGAAAAGTAAGAATCAGTGCAGCAACCCTTAATACATTCTGTGAAGCAGTAGGAGCACCCTGGAAAATATTAGGTGAATCCTGTGAAGTATTTTTAGTAAGTCTTAAGTTTTTGCTTACCACTGCCAGCTGCTTTGTAGAAGGACTTATTTGTGATGAAAATCAAATCGTAAATTTAATTTGCCTAAGCAAAAAAAAAAATCAGTATGACGTTACTATGGATTTAAAGGAAAAAAGACTTGGAATGGTGATAACAAAGCCTTGTAAAATAGGGTTTGTGTTTGTTAAGGATCAAGTCAAAATTCAGAATTTACTTTGGACTTTTTAATTTCATGTTTCTGTTTCATGACTGGGTAACTTGAGTAACTAAACGTCACAGCATAAATTGTTATGCATCTGTTACACCTACAGTTCAGTGTTGTTTAGTTACATAAATCATCCATTCAGAGATTGGAAACAATACCATTCAAGTTACTTAAGTAACCATCATGGAATGAATTGTAATTATTCACAGTGCATGAACAATCTGCCTGTGAAAACATGCAGAATAAATTTGAATATTTTCAAATTTAACAATATTACAATTTGCCCATGAAAAGGCAAAAAAGAAAAACTTAACATAGATGAGCATCATACTACCTCAAAAGTCCTACATGTGCATTTATGTAACTCCTGCTGGAAAACTAAGTGTTTTCTCTCTTCCCCCCACTCTCCATCTCTAAGTATGAACATAAATGTAGAGTTTTAGGCTATCTGTGAAATAGAAAAGCTTCAGATATGACTATTGTTTGGCATTTAACTTGGATAGTAATTATAAATGTGCAGGCTTCTTTTTATAGTAAGATGGAAGTTCAAACAAAGGAAATATAAGTTAAGTTCTCACTTTGGTAATTTCTAGAAAATGCTTTTCAGAATCAAATTCACTGCAAGTCAAGAATCACCAAACTGATTGCAGCTGGGGCATCTGTGATTTAGGTTTATATATGGCTTGTAAAATTCCTTAAATTTCTGTTGGGATTAAAGTACTTAAAGCCAGAGCATGGTTTCCTGCTATTTGTTTTGCTTCCTCGGTCATATTGTACACTTTACTGAAGGAGCAGAATTGATGACTTGTTTGTTCAGTCATCAAAATGTTTGTTTGTTTGTTTATATACTATGGTTCCACTGTACTATATTTACTGAATCAGTTGTAAAATCTATTTTAAATGCATTAGTAAAATAAATTCCTTGTTCAATGGGAGGATGTGCAAACTGTAAATTTGGAGTTCTTCCTGTAAATGTATGTCAAAATTTGAGTAAGTAAACCAGTCAAAGTGTGAAGAAAATAGTGAGGTTCAAAGCATAACTAATCAGGACAGAGTTGAAGTAGGGCATGTTCTCCAGAAGAATAAAATTCTGTCCTATCTGTGATGCTAGTTAGATACTTGTGCTAACCTTTCTGTACACTTTTACTTAATGGGTAAATTTCTGTGACACTTCAGGAAAACCAGCCACAGCTTGCTTTTCTGTTCTTTTCCTATGCCATGCTTTTTCTATTAATAGTTCTGGAAAGATCTAATAACATACAAAACCTACAAGTTACCCCTCATCAAGGGAGAAGCAGCAGCATGTTAAAACTATAATTTAATACACCCAAGGTTCAATGTATGCATTTACATTCAGTGTATGTATTTACATTCTTTTCTATTAGCATTTTTGCCTAGCTGTGAGACAGTTAGCCTTGAAGAAAAGATTGTTGAGTGCATACCACCCTTTGCCGGTCAACATTTGGTGTGACATTAGCATCAAATGGAAGTCATCTGCTGTAGGTGATCAGATAAAAGGTTGCTAAGGGAACCAGTAAGTGAGGATATCTGGAGAAGAATCCTCCAAGGAACAAGTTGTTGGTGCCACTTTTATTCAATTGACAGGGAAGCTACAGCTTGACAAGCTGTAGCAATAGTACACATCTTCTAAACATGAGGCTGTGGCTTGATTCACAGTGAAGTCAGCCAATACAATAAAGTGTCTGAGCCAAGGGGAAGAGAGAGGGAGGGGGAGGAAAGAATAGCAAGTTTATTGAACTGAAATGACTGTTCTTGCTTCTTTATTGTTGTAGGTGTAGTTGCAATATCTGGCAGTGAGACAGAGGATGATGACACCATGGATGTCCCACTGGATCTTTCCTCTTCTGCTGGCTCGAGCAAACGGAGGAGACGCGGTAACCTGCCTAAGGAGTCCGTGCAGATTCTTCGGGATTGGCTGTATGAACACCGGTATAATGCCTATCCCTCAGAGCAAGAAAAAGCACTATTGTCTCGACAGACACACCTTTCCACACTACAGGTATGGGCATTGAAGTGTGCATTCCTCCTTCCCTCTCCTCCCCCTGGCTCAATAAAGTGCTATACTACCCAAAGATGTGAGTGGAATTGGCAGCCAAAAGCTTCTAAGCATGGAGATAGGCTTAGAGTTGAAGCTTCTGATCTTGCAAGTCCTGTGCACATACTTAACTTCATGTGTTGTCTGTCTGTTCTCACAGCAAGCAGAGTTAAGCATAGACATTAGCCTGTGCAAGATCAGTGGCTAAAATACAACAAGGCTGTTTGGAAATACTCATTGGGGACAGGGAGCATGCATATAAGCAAAATGATCATAGTAATGAGGTCAGGTATTGACACTATATATTTTCTTTTCACTATTAAAATAGTAATTTAGGGCTTAATCCTTCAAATGCTTAAACATACATACCTCTGATTTGTTTAATTGAAGTCATTGTAGGACAGTTTGCATAGATAAAACTACTTGCATGCATATGTTTTGGGATATCAAGCCTGTATTTTGGAATATGAGTATGGTTCTAGTCTGGGCCTTGTTAGTGACTCTGGGTGCACCACTTAGCTTTTTTCTGCCATACTTCCCTCTCCTGTAAAATGGGTGTAACTGTAGTAGAAGAATGTTGGAACTTAATGCATGAATGTTTCCATAGCATTTTAAACTTCTTGGGATTGGAAAGTACTGCAGATATGTGGGGAGCACTACTGGATGCTTTATCTTCCTAGCTCTGTACGTTAGTGTATAGTTCATAATTACCTATCGAGTAAAACTTTTTTAATGTACCATCAGAAGGAAAAACTACTTTATATAGTAAACATTAAAAGACGTTAAGCTGTCCACTATTGCCCAGGAAACTGGTTTGATATTTAAACAAGGACAAACTTTAAATGAGGTAATTCATGTTATGTCTGTTGACACAGTCAGTTGAACAAGGAAAATCAGTAACTGTTTGTGGGAGGAGTGGCTCTTTTCACAGAGAGGTTTTCCTGTTGTTAATTAACTTAGACACAGAGAACAATAGCTAACAGGTTAATATATGTGCAGAGTTAAAAGCTTAGCTTTTCAGTTCAGGCTAGCAGTCCTTAGATGTCTTGGGGCTTTTTGTGCAAGGAGAGAGGAGTTGGTATAGAACAATTAAAAGGGAAAGGTCTTTGCTGGGTGTGTCAGAACTTGCCTGTCAGTGTCTCTTTTGTCCTGTAGTTAAGGAAACGTCTTGAAGGTATTTATTAATCTAACTGAATGACTCTAATGGCACATAGTCGGAAATGAATGAAGGTAGAAATTAAGATGTCATTATATTCCCAGGTCTGCAACTGGTTTATCAATGCACGCCGCAGGCTTTTACCTGACATGCTAAGGAAGGATGGCAAGGACCCAAACCAGTTCACTATATCACGAAGAGGGACCAAGATTTCTGAAAGCAGTCCAGTGGAGTCTTCCATAGGCACAAAAAACTACATTCCACTGTTGGAGGAGAGCTCATTCCTTTCCGGTACTACAGGACCAAACAAGAATCTGTCTTCTAAATCTTCTTCCCCAGGATCTATCTTGGTTCGACCTTCAGTGATTTGCCATACAACTGTAACTTCATTGAAAGATACCCCTTTCCATTTCTGCCAGCCAGCTGGCATAGGCCAGACCACAGACTTGCAGTATGCACTAGCCAGTGGCTTCACAGAAAACTCCCTCGCATACAATGAGGATCCCACTAAACTGGGACCTGGTGTGAATGCACAAAGTGGGCTTTTTAACACTCCTCCTCCTACTCCGCCAGATCTCAACCAGGATTTTAGTGGATTTCAGCTTCTGGTGGATGTTGCACTCAAAAGGGCTGCAGAGATGGAGTTGCAGGCAAAACTTATGGCTTAAATCCAGTTGTTTCAGGCAGGGATCTAACAAATGTGTGGTGGTTGTTGCCCACATAATATCAACAGACTAAATACATTATTTTTTTTATTCATCTTATTTGCACAAGGGATTGCTGAAATGAAGCTTCCTGTCACTGAAATGGTCTTCAGTGGAATATGGTCATTCCAAGAATTATAAACGTAAAGCTACTGTAGAAAGAAATGGTTGTGTTTTTTGTTTTGGTTTTTTTTAATGTTTCTTAGTAGGTTTTTCATAATGTGAGATGGTTCCCAAGATCATGTGATTTGTTTTTGTTTCTTTCAGACTGTGCAATATCTAGTAATGATATAGAGTCTTCTTATCATTCCCATGTGGAACAGAATATACCGACACGCTGTCTAAAATTTACATTTTTTTAAACAATATGAACTTGGATGATTATGCTTTTTTCCATGATGTAATAAAATATTTTCTTTAAAAATAGCTGTATACAGAGTGTTTTGTTGAACAGGAAATTCTGAGGATACAGAGTGCCTTCCCAAAAAGAAGTGAAATAAAAAAAAACAGCTGGGGCATTCAAATTGTATCTCCTTTCTGTTTAGTGCGCAAACAACACTAGCAAACTATAAGTTTATTGTAAATAAGGTGCTGAAGGACATTGCCAATAGGGCCAGAACTACCTGACAGTGTCCAGCTAGGCTGGAACTTTTAAAGGGATTCCGTGTTGGAAGATAGCCTTAAAGAATCAAATTACACGCTTCCTGCTTCTCTTCTTACATTGGAACTGCCAAGGCTTGGCTTCCTGTTTTTAGCTGGTGGACTGGGGTGAGTTTAATATCATAATAAAACACTCCTCCCACAAACAGCAACTGAGTTGTAGTTTCTCTAGGTCTTGGATGAGGAGTAAATTGTTTTGGAAATGCTTTGCTTCCTTTAGGACATAAGCTCATAAAAGCCAGGTCTTTAAGTATCTTCCTATGCAGGTAGGAGCTTTTGTAAATCTCAGTAGGCACCTTGCAATATGTTTAGGTTGTTTAAATATCTGGATCTACAGTCCTAAATTATTTCTGAAAATGAGACTTATGCATCAAATTGACATGGGTGTTTTCAGTTATTTTACTAATTTAGGGGACCTGCAGTACAGACCGAATATTTGAATGTCACTCCAAAGGCAACTAAAACAAAGTACCCAAATCACTGTAATGCTTTTGTAGGGTGATTAGAGGAGAAACGGGGCAGGAGACAACTTCGCAAACATTTTTATATCTAATAGGAAGACAAGATTGGTTGTTTTCTGTGTGTCTCTGTCTTTGGTATACTTTATAATAGTCCTTAATCTGTTGGAGGCTGACATTATCTTGGTCCTTTTGAGTACTTTTGTGCCTGGAAGACTGGAATTCTAAGGGCTTACATTTCATGATTACTTTGACTTGCATCTTTAAAAGCACAGCATGTTCACCTTAAAGAACAATAAAGTCATACAATTGAAAAATGCGATGCCCCAGGGCCATCTCATATACTGCATGTTTAAAAAATACTAACTATGTTTGAAGGACAATATAGAAGTAATTTGTACTTCTGTAAAATCAAAAACACATTTAGGCTCAGAAAACAGACACAGCTGTATATACAGTTTCAAGAAACATCAAATTCTGAAACTGCTTCTTTTGTTTATATTCCTGTTTGTCCAAACCCGAGTGTTAATCTCCTTTTATGCTATTTTTATTGGATTACCTGTACAAAATGCTTTAGTTTCAGTTTTATAACTGTATAAAATGGATCTGGGTACATCAGGGCGTGAAGTTGACTGAAGAAAATCCTGCTTCATAGAAACTTTTTTTTCTGCTGGGCAATGGGTATTGTTTTTCAATTATTCTAGAGGCTAATTTATTTGGTGCCCTTTTCCTCTGAAGTTCTATGTGATTTTTAACTTGTTAATGCACAGAACAGTGCATTTTTAACAATTCTGACTCCTATGCCTGATACACTGGGTTAAGGAAAACTGACCTCAAGCAAGCACATAAGCTATGTTTTCCTGAAATGTGTAAATAATATGTTTTTCTCTTGTGTTACCTATCACTGGCAGTAGTTTCTAAGGTATTGTGCACTGAAGTTTGGATGAATGAAGAAGGGAACAGGGAAAGAAAGCCTTAATATCTTTCTTTTTTTCTTGAGATCCTTGCTCTTCATTTCTGCTATCCTTTTAAATTAAAATGTCAGCATGTTGAAAAAATATAAAGTGTTTCACTTGCTGACCTCTTTCCTAGTTCCACTGGAACAGCTACAAAGATGCGGATGAAAACAGAAGGAGGGAGAAAAATGTTACTTAAGACTAAAATAGCCTTTGCTGGAAAATATAAACCTGTACTTTGGGCCTGATTCTCATTTAATTTAAGGCCACCCCATGTGGTGTAAAAGCACATATATCTTTGCTGAATAGCTCACATTCCCTTTTGCTCTGTGATTTAGGCTGTAAATTAAGTCTCCAGAAACGCTTGAGGCCAAAAAACATTATTTGTATTGAGGCAATATGTAAAAGTGAACTCCTTTGTGCTATGTACTACTCAACCACAGAATCAAACATTCCCTGCCCTAAGGATCTTACTATTTAATTTGGGAACAATGCAAGTCACATTGAAGCACCCACCAACATATCAAAAGGGAGTTTCAGGTACTTTTAGCCCTGCTAAATGTTGGAGAAATGTCACTGGACCTGGATGAAAGCAATGCAGTCAAGGAGGGAGGGACTAGCTAGCTTTTAAGCACCCTGAGGTGACTGTAAAAGGGAAAAGTGGAGGTGGATTCTGATTAACCTGTTTTCAAAATGGATTGTGAAAACTAGCTAGGGAGTTAGCCTCTGTAGGAAGTTTATTTCTGGAAACATTGGCTATAGCTTGTAACAAGAGTCATTTTTAAAAGAAGAGTGAAAAGAAACCATAAGACAAGAAGAACAGCGTTTGATAGTTTTGCTGTTAGGTTAACTAGTGGTAAAAGCTAACTGAAAGGAAGTTATGTTAAGTACGAGACCCTGCCTCAGTTAAACACACAAACAGACCAAAACAGTACAATGCAAGCAATGAAGGCGGTGAGAACTTGCCACAGTTATCCACCACGTTTTAATAGAGAACAGTAATGTGGCCTGCTGGCACAGAATAAACAATGTGAAAAGCATGACAAAGCTATGCCAGCAAAACCAGGTAACTCATTAATTTATCAAAAGTCAAAGAAATGCTGTTGAATAGATAGTGAACAACTTCAGTGTCTGTAAACACTTAACACTCACTCTCCACTATCCAGAAGTGATTACATCAGGTGAGGACTGCAAGGCAAAGGCTGAAGCCTTGAAGTCCTGTAAGGGCTTGCCAACTGATCTGTTGATAAACTAAATTCAATTTATGAGGTTGGGAGTTTGAAAACATAATAGCCAGCTTTATGTGCTACAGGGAGAAGCTGGAGCTGGGGTTGGGCTAGCTCAGGTCAGGAAGCGAGAGTAGCATGTTTACACACTTCTGGGTGGCACTGACTCAGCTTCTGGAGTTTTGCTCCAGCCATGCAGACTTGGAAAATGAGGAGGGGAGGTGCAGCAGGTACTGGGCTCAGCAGGGAGAGGTTTGCAGA